>NC_050175.1:18863132-19100632 GCF_008315115.2 Sander lucioperca
CCAGACCACATATATTGAGTACTTTCTCAGTGTGTGTTATTACTGTATGTTCAATACATCTTGTGTCTCTGCGCCCGTTTCCATTCCCTCATCAACCCAGACCACAGTGAGGTAGATATTAGACAATCTTCTAATTAACAGTAAAACCACAGTCTAGTGGTCACATGTGTAATTTCTCCATAGGACACATTCTCCACCTCCAGTGTTCTGTGTGTGGAAGCTATGGGCTTTAATCGCATTGCCCCTTACGCTACAATAACTGTGAGTACTTTCTTGGCAAAGGCGTCCACAGCTCAAGGGTTACTGCATGGTCGATCCTCCAGCGAGGTCCTTTCCATTCTGATTCAATCAATCTTTATTCCATCCACTGCCAAAATCAATTTCACTCCGCCTGGGACGCCTGGTTTAAATGTGGGGAGGCACAGAGTCAGGCAGGGTACTCCATGCTATAGCTAGGCCTATATCTCAACACTCTGAAAGGGTTCCCTTGCTCAGTAGACAGTGTAATGTGTAGGATCAGTCCTACGCCTCTAATCAGACAATCACACGTAATTTTTGTATTTTTGTTTGTTGCTTGTTTGTTTAGTTCAGTAGTATGAATAAGGTCACTATAAATGTGCTTGCTAGTATTTGTAAAATTATACATAATGACATTTGATATGTATCTCTATGCAGGCTTTCCAAATAAAGTGTAGAATTAGTATCAGAGTTTTGAACTTTTTGAAATTGCTAACTTTATTTCTAGACTAGGAGACATGTTTTTATTTGGGAAAGTGACAATGTTATTAATTTAGACTACTAATACTAAATTACATTCATATGCTTTTAATTAATTGTCAACATCCTGGAGGTGGCTCACAGCAAAAGCCATCAGTGAAAGGAATTAGTTAAGGCTGTTATAAAACAGCTTCACTTAAAGTCAGATGGTAGCTTAAAGTGGTAGTTTAACTTGAATTAGTTATCAACAAGGTTTCTGAGTTGGTCACGACATTTTACTCAGCTTGTTTGTCAGTGGATCGAAACTCAAACTCTTGCTGTGTGGGTGAATCCTTAAAGAGGAATTTCGGTATTTTTCTACCTGGAGCCTATGTTCCCATGTATTTGTGTCTAAGTAGTCTGAATGTTTACGGCATTTACTATCCAACTGGGATGTTTTGGGACCTATTGGTGGGGATTTGCTATGGACAAAATACACACAGCTATACATTTGTAAGAGCAAAATGCTTTTAACCATGTATCCAGCTAATTTATATAACTCACCTTATTGTGTTGTACAGTAACTTCAGTGAATATGAATGCGGCCTTTTCTTTTGCAGGGTGCAAATGTTCCACCAAAACAAGTTCCAATCAAGTTTGGGGGGGATGCTCCAAATCTTCATTTTCCCTTATTTTGATACCACACTGTGACAAATGCACAAGAAATTAAAGCCGTGAAGTTGCAAAGTGACATTCTTTGATACACAGTCTCTGTACTTGCTATCTAGTTCTAGCCAGGCCTATTTCCTCAAGCAAAGCTCTGCCCCCTAACTGTGTAGTTTCCTTGTAGTAACCTTGTAGTTTCTACCCCTGCCTGGTGTGGACACACTGGCCTCTTCATCCTAGTCCACGGCCGCCGGCAAGCACCTGGCAGCTGAAAAAATATGAGGCCTACTTAATGAGTTCTTTAAGAGAGTTGGAAGTGGCTGGTGTTCATGCTTCAATGCCCAGGGTTATGAGATAACCATGCAGCAGCAGGGCCTCCACAACAGGCTGCAGCTCTGAGCCTGGACCAGGGCTGAAACTACAGGCGAAGTTTTGGATAATTCTCTTACCAGCTGCTCTGACGACTATAACCTTAACAATAATTGGTTGGTTTAGTTAGTTAAGCTTGTGAATTCAAACCTTTTCAAAACAGTTTCCAAGATCAGTCCAAATTACTCGTAAACTTAAAGCTGTAATCCTTGTTCATTTTGAATATTAAAAAATGGTGAAAATTGGATGAAAACAATCAACAACAAAAAGATAAATACATAATAAAAATACAATTTTCAGACCAATACTCCAATATGTGAATAGTTCGGCAGGTTGTTACAGTAGCTAAGCTAACCTGGGCTGGTACATTAATGGTGTTGGTCTCCTCTCCCTGCGTGATGCATTTAACGTGAGAATGAGACCTTTGATTGCCTGGATGAGTGTATACTTTCCTACCTAAGAGGGGTTGTGCTGTGTTAACTGACTTACCCAGATGCTGTGCGCTCCGGAGCCGGGCCTGCTTGCTTCGGTGACCACGCTGTCAGGAGCTGCTGCTCCTTCCTGAAACAATCTCCTGAATCAATCTCATCCCCCCCACCTGCCGGTCAGGCTAGGTTAAATCAGCGTCCCACATAAAAGCCCCCTCAAGTGTCACATGTCAGTACTGACCTTATTGGCACTAACTACATTTATTGAAAGACCTGTCGTAACAATGTGCTTATTCGTTTATTTATCAAATTCTTCAGCAGCTCCTTTCCGCTTTCTCCCCATTTGAAGTATAAATACAGTGTATTGTGAGCTGTCAACACCTCATTTCTGAAGTTCTGTAATCAGCGGTAAAAAGCGTTGTCTGAGAGCAACTGACAACAACTTTTGGATGTGTGGGGTAGGGATTTCACGAGAACCGATACTTTGGTACCAAGTTGATGCCAAAGTTCTGAAACCCTGAGGGTACTCATACACACCACACAGACGTAACATGACATACTATCTGTTTGGGAGTTCCAGGCAAACTCATGGAAGACATTACCGTATGCTGTGTGGTGATGCCAGGCTTCAAAGTAGCAGTTTTTAGGTTCAGAAGACAACCCCCCCTTCCCCCCTCAAACCCTTCCACTCCAAACCAAAACAGTGACAGAAAGTTTAAAACAACAGATTGAAAAAAACTGTGACATGACACAATGCCTGTATCACTGGTATTGGTATTGACTACTAAATTTCTGGCATCGTGACAGCCCTACTGCGGAGACATACAATCCTTTAAACAAAATTTAAATACGAATGAGAACGAGCCTTAAATATTATTCATAACTCTTTTCTTATCCATTTGATTTTCTTGCTTTTCTTGCAAATCTACAATATCGCTCCCTATCTCCTACAGTTGATGATGAAGTGATGAAAAGATGGAGAAGTATCTTTGAGGCAAGGTAATGACTGCCCCTGATTTAGCTGCTTTGCAGCAGCCATCCCATATGGGAAAGGAGGGCAGATAGAAGAGGCTATTGGCCCATTTCCAACACAAACACGGCCTTGAATCCTTAGCACAGAGCTCTCTGCCAAAACACTAGTTCTCTGTGAAGGTGGAGAAAAGGGGGATAGAAAGGGAGGAGGAGAGGACACTTGATTAGGAAACCTTAATGGGACTAGCCTGTCACTATGCATGGGTGTCTGGGCCATGGTCCAAAGCATTACTGACACTGAACTAAAGTAACAAGGAGCAGGTGAGGATCATACAGCTGCTGCACTAAGAGACTTCCCAAAACTCAATTCCGCTCTTACTCTCTTTGTGAATAATACAATTAGACTTAAGTAAATGAGTCTTAAAATAAACTGTAGGTGAGACAGCACTTTATTGTACAACACAACTGTTACCCGTAAGATGGGCTATGTAACCAGAGGCTGCATGTAATCAAACACATGTACGTTATAACCAGTGTATGGCCTTTTGGCACAGAGTAGATTTAGTTATACAACAGTATCTTCTTTAAACAATATTTACATTCATTATACCACAGAAAGTGACACAGTGTGGACTGAAAAACAAAAAGGAATGGTACAATATGCAACTGGAATTTCACCCACTTTTAATATATAAGCATGGTGCAACACACTCAAACAATTAAACAACTATTTAAAGTGTGGGCATGTAGATGGATAATTTGGCCACTTAAATTTTTCCTTTCCTGAGTCTAAATGGAGAATGCCGAGCTCCAGTGAACAGATGAAATGCATGAGGTGACCGCGCGGCCCAGTGCAGGTTCACTGGCAGCTGGGAATGATGAAGGCTAAGGTGTGGCCCCACAGCGCTGAGCCCGGAAACACCAGGTTTCAAAAATCAAATAGTCAAGAGGTACACTGTTTTGTCTGTTTCAGACGGGTTAGGAAGAATCACATATAGAAACATATAACAAATTTAACTATAACTACCAAAAACCCATGAAAACAGATATTTTATTATTATTCAAAGGTTTTCCACTTTGAACATTAGCAATAATACTTTGTACTACAACTGTATTGAGTTACATTGATGCAGTTGATTGTTGTTGGCTGGGAAAGGCAGTTCACTCTTAAAGCAAACTGTGAGATACAAGATAAACAAAGTTAAATGAAACGGGGTAAAAAGATCGTAACTCAGACCATGGTAATTGCTCATTTGTAACCCAAAGCCTGGCTCCCCTGGTGGGTGCAGTGGAGAGAGTGATGGGGTGTCCTAGCTGGGCCCCAGTGTGATTGGGTGCTCTGAGCCAGTACACCCTGGATTCCATGTTTGGCTTGCTTGATTTGAAAAGTGACCTTGAGTGAGACAGGGCTCCTCTTTCGTTCCTGCTTTCTTCCCCAAACCATCTTTTCCCTCCCTCTGTCGAGGGAATGAAAGCTTTGCCAAGCCACCGTCAACACAAGAGCTTCAGAGGAATTACAAGCTGCCCAAACCAGGGCTGTTTCGATGAATGAGGCTAGTGTACTCACTCCTACTGTGTCTTTATGCCTTCATCCCTCTGTCATCCTGCTCCAGCACTGTGTTCAACATCGAGGAGCAGGTAAGCATATAAAACAGCACAACAATGCCTCTCTCTGATGGGATACTCTCCTTTTTGTAAAATAAACATAATTTAACCATATCTGACAAGGATGATTTTTCCTGACATGAACAGGGTACATTGAATAGTCACTTTTAGAGTTCCTTAATGCTTAACACTGTAAGGGAGTGGTTGCATCAGGCCAGAGATTATCCTACCACTCTTCTCCAGACCACTGGCAAAACAAAGTCCCATGTCAGAAATTGGGGAGGCACACAGCTCCAAGGGCAACAGTGAATTTGGGGGTAAGGAGGAGTCAAGGATAAGAGCTCCACCACAGCCCCCTGTAAAAAATGGATGTGGGGCCATCAGAAAGCAAGGTGTTTCATGTGGATTTTCTGCAAGGCTTTACCTCCACTGGAATGTTTATAATCATGTGACAAATACAAAATGATGTGTTTCAAACAAAATTATTGATCTTCTAGCCTGAAAAAAGTACTTTGGGTTCAATTGGATAAATCCTTATTCCAATCCAGCCATGTCCTAACTAAAGAAAATTAATGAATAAAGGGGGCTAAGAGTAGAGGTCGACTGATTCATCGGTTTTGCCGATTAATCGGCACCGATAGTTGATTGGTGGAACTATCGTTATCGGCAAAAATCCATACCGATGGTTGCGTCCGTTGCTGGAGCGGATGAGAAGCACGCGCTGTCATTCATTACACAGTACGCGAGAGCTGAGAAGGGTCTGCTGGCATCATGCATTACAATAGCGGCCTCTAGAGGTGAAATAAAAACTATCACTGATGCCTCGTGTTGTTTATTTTCGACATGTGTTACTGCGCGCTGCACGGAGAGCACATGCTGTGCGGAGAAGGCTGACATCAGATGCTCGTTTAAAGCATCGACAGCAAAAAGGTATGTATACAGTACATATTAATTTGTTGAATAGATGCTGCATTAGTAGAGAAAGAACAGCACAACAGTATATTTGTTTGCTTTCGAGGCTGAGATGACGCTAAACATTAGTAGTAGGCTAACTTACCTCAAGCGGTTAAAACACTGACAAAAATAAACGCAAGTCCGACCCAAATGTCAGAATCAGAACCCTAAAGGCTCGTCCACGATCCCAAACGGCACCTCTGATTCATATTTAGATAATTTAATAACAGTTAAACGTAGAGACTTACTGATTGCTGCAGCTAAAAGCTAAAGAGTTAGCCGTCACGGGGGTGTCTTTGGTGTCTTTCTAGCCTTTACAGGTGATTTTCTATCCAGCCTGGAACTTGTGCCTTTTTTCGGGGTTGTTGAGCATTAAATCCAAACTGTTACATCCAAGATTTATCAACTTGATGTCCATAATTCATCACATTTTCGGTCATTTCTGCCGCTAACTCCGTGCTACCCATAGACAGTAGGTGCTACCGACAAGGGGATCTCCCATGATGCCTTTGTTTATGTTTTCAACCAATGGGAAGGCAGCTCCGTCACACATTACGCCTTATATGGGCATCCAAGCGAGAACAAATATATATATATATATATATATATATATATAGTATAAAGTGGGAAAGATAGATCCCTCCAGGTCAGAGATCGTCTGTTACCGTTCTAAACCGTTCTACAGAGAAGAATGGCGTCACTGTTTTGAAATTGTTTGTCCTTTATATGAATTATAATGCTCATTATGTTTATTTTTGCACTGGATGACTCCAAATATGTAGGAGAACTGTTTTAGACAACACACATGCTTGTGTAGCATTGCTGTGGGTGTAATATCAATAAATATGACATTATTATTTTGGTTATTGGCAAAAGCGTCTGGACTTTTTTTGAAACAATGTATGTATTTTGTCAACTGTATAAGTTATAAATACTATCGGTCGATTAATCGGTTATCGGCAAATACGGCCCAACCTAGCTATCGGTATCGGTAAAATCCACTATCGGTCGACCTCTAGCTAAGAGACCAAAGGAAGCGGCTTGAAGTGAGAAAGAGCTACAGCCCACAGACCATACAGTAACACTGAATCCAGTACTGAAGAGTACAGATAACTAATTCATGGAACAACCATAGACGTTGGAAAATATGGCACCATGATGACAAAATAATCACAGGATGACAAAATAATAATAGGAAAGAGGAATCATCCTCAACAGGCCTTAAAAACCCCTAGATTTACCCCCATCATATCTTTCAACATGTACAAACTGCTATAAGCAGAAAGAGCAATTCCAACTGCTTTGGAGCACTGTCTGGGTTTACATGAGGATTAAGGTTTGGCTGTCGAGTCAGAATCCAATGTGAAGCTTCAATAACAAACTGAAGTAATTAACAGCTCACTTCTAAGGCTAACCTCTTTCATTTAGTGTCCTACGTAGCTGCCTCATCCCAGGAGTGAAGACCTTAACAAATGGCTTTAATAGGCAGACTTTCATAATGTAAACCCATAGTCTTGTGGGACAGCTCACAGCTTTGACCACAGAGCAAATATGAGTAATTTGTATACACGTCTGCTGGGAGCCATAACAACCGCACTGGGAGGAATTACTTTATGTAATTACTTGAGAAAATATCTTGGTAAGACACATGCAAGGCTATGTCATGCTATCAAAGAGAAAAATAGAGGAGACAGAGAGAAAAAGGGAAAGAGAGAGATTATGTGATCTATCCCTATGGTGGTTAGGGCGCTCAGTGGAGAAGCTATGAGGCAATCACAAAGGCTCTTCAAATGCACGCAGCAAATTTACTCACATGGAAAATTAAGCAGAGACGGCATTCTGTCCCCCTAAAGACTTTAAGATATATGGCTGCTTTTGTAATTATCATGGGTCAGGTCCTAAATTGAGATATGTTCATATAGCAGTGATTTCAGTGTAAATCTTCCTTTGTGTGTGTGATGATTCTTTCAACAGCATACTTGCATGTGAGTCTAGCTTTTCATTCTACATACTATGTTATCTGTGTGTGTGTGTGTGTGTGTGTGTGTGTGTGTGTGTGTGTGTGTGTGTGTGTGTGTGTGTGTGTGTAGTGGGTGATATATGAGTTGCGGTAGGATTGAGAAAGCCCTGTCGACAGCTGCTGGCTGCCATTCACACCTGAGAGGACCCATGTCCTGATGAGAATTAATGTACTCTGACATCCTTTGGGACTCTGGCAGCCCCCAGAGGGCCTAATGAAGAAATACAACCTTGCCAAGAGAGAGGGGGCATATCAAAAGGCTCCCTCAGGCCCCAAGAGAGGGCACATATAGAGAGGGCATGGATAGACAGAGGAGACTTAGAACAAGGATATATCTGGGAGTGAGAGCAGAACGACTGAGATTATTCTTTGGCTTGTATACTTTTGTTATGTTTTTTCCCCCTCAGATACATTGTGAGCCTCAGAGATGGTCATCATTATGCTGATCTACCTAAGCAAGCAGAAAGTGTCACCAACATATGCTGGAGCATTCTCACCTGCTCATTAAAAACCTAATAATCAATCATATTTTTTTAAACACTTGAGAATGAACCAATTGCCTGCAGGTTACATCTTCTGACCTCCCAGCAAGCCACTATAGAAACGCGTTCTAAAGGTCTGCAAGGTTAGAGGACCAACCTCTTTGGGTCATCTGTGCCCTTGAAAAGGTCATGTATGGCCTACATAAAAAGGACCTGTGTTTGGGATTGAAGTATTGGTCATTATGCGAAATCTATTTGGGTCCCAAGTGATGTATCATCCAAGTACCAATTAAAATGCTTCCCTTTAAATTCAGGGTGACTTCTGCATCTCTGAAGGGACAGATGGTAAAGCATAATGGTATATTTGTCCAGACAAGCCTGCCCAGCTCTCCATAGACCACAAAGTCAGGGCAGGAGGTAAAAACAAGTATTCCAGTCCTTCAACCTCAGCCCTTACTCTCCCTAAATCACTGATTTGCTCATCACTTTTCTTCCCCCCACATCCTTCGCTCAATCCGTCTCTCTGAAACAAAAAGCAGCACATTAGATTTCCAGTGCTCCTCCACTCTTGGCAAACAGGTTAACTTTCATGAGTGAGACAGAGTTGTTTTTTTTTTTATCTCAGAGGAGACTGTGAAATTTTTAAATAAAGACTCAATATGAAAGTCTGACCACCAGGAAGAGAAAAGAAAGGCAGACAGACAGACTTTGTGGTGAGGGCAAACTAGGTGGTGGTACAGTACAGTTGTTGACTATAAATGAGACCCATGGCTTTTGCTCCAGTACGGGGGTGCCTGGAGGTAGCCTGGGGCCAATACAGTTGACATGCTCCGAGAGGTTCAATGAAAGACCAAGGCAGAGAACAGAGTACACTAGGACACCTGGCAGGAGGACCAGCAGCCTCTGGATCCCCTCATGATGGTGACTAGCCATCCACAAACCACCAGGAAATGGCGGTAAGAGCTGACCCAGACAGAATTCCAGGCGTGTGACCATGTGACGTCAGTGCAACCAACATCTATCATTAGCACATCCACAAGATCTACCCACATGTCCTTCTGTCCATTCAAGCACCGTAAGATTGCCCTGTGATGAAGCCGGTTGGGGCCGTCCGAGTGACCAGAAGCCTGTCTTTTTGCTAATTTGAAGTTAATTTTGACTGCTTTTTTAACAGCTGCTCAGTCGTCGCACAGCAACACTCGTTGCCAGGATATCCCTGTCTGACTTTGGCTCTGCCACTAATCCCTGAAAATTACAGTATAACTGCATTCATGGAAAGTCATGGTGGCCACTCAGACCATCCTGTTCACTCACAGTGAAAAAGCCTTGAAATTCAAGCATTTTCACTGAACCTATGAGGAAACATATTTCCGAGTTCAGATTTAATTCTCTGCTCCCTAGCTACAGGCGTCCTTTTATAAAATAAGGTTTGCCTTTCAGCCAAGTCTTCAACTGGCATTTTCTTCCTGATTTATTTTAAAATAAACTGTTGTCAATCACCGCCTTCAAACATGCTTTGCCTCATTTGAATGAAAAAACCGTTCTTTTGAATTACTGGGCAACACATAAAAGCATGAAACAATATATTCCTTACAAAACATGTTTGCTTCTCTCTATCCTCTTTGCACATAAATTACCATTTGTCAAAAGCTAAAGATGTGTTAACAGCCGATCAGTGACGTAGAAAGGAAAGGAGGTGCCTTCTTTTTAGGCTCAAATGTTTGGACAGAAATTGCTCTTTCATCCTCCATTAAAATGTCCCACACACTTCTGTCAAAACAATCCCTTCAAAGTCTCCTGTCAAACATGTATGCAGATGAGAAACACTCTTACGCAGTCATCCTGTGGGCAAACATTACTTCCAGCTGAGCAAACATGCCCAGACAGAACAAGCTATACATGACAGAGGGTTCTAGTTTCTTACTCCATATTGACCAAACACTATAAAGTGTTAATACATACACTGTACTGTGTACCCTATCCATGTTACAGCCCCCAGCCTTATACAAGTTATACTTGTATATACTTATATTTGTATTAGGGCTGTGCAATTAATCACATTTTTTAATCGTGATTACAATTTCAGCTCCTAAGGATAACACAAACAGAGTAATCGAGAAAAATTATTATTTTGCACATTACGCTGTGTTTCCGCTATATACATTTGGTCTGCCACTGAAGGAGCGATTGCCGCCGCTCCTTCAGTATTTAAAAAAATTTCATGAAGCCGTAATAACACGACTCTGGAGAGCTGTCTGCTCCACTGAAGTTAAGCGAACAGTCATCCGCTCTCTCTCCCCTTTTGAGGGTGTGCAACTGGAACAGTCACTGGAACATCACTCGTGAAGTCATGACATCCAAATAAACAACAGCGCGAGTACAGCGGTTTCTCTTCAGGCAGAGTGACAAACAGTGACGAAAGCCTCAGCGGCTGATTCACCATGAAAACCGTGTGAAATATGACAGCTACGGTAACTTGGAAAATAGCGTTATGGGACTTATATTATATTATATGGACTTTGATGAATTTATTGTTTATCATACCCCAGATGAGACAAGAAGCTAACATTAGCGAACGCTGCAGTACTTTTGACTGCAAACTACGTCGGCTCTGCAGTTTTGTTGAAGTCACAGTGAGTCACGGCAATGCCGATAAAGTGGTTTCAAGTGTCGTTAACAGTTTTTCAAAACTTCACGCAGACACCATTCACTGTGATATTAATGGCGAGGCGAAAGCAGTCACAGTGCTGTTCTTGACGTAACACTTCCTGTGAGACAAGTAGGCACAACGGTGGTTTCTATTCCCTGGGGACTGACTGACGGGCTGAGGTTGTAAGGCAAGGCAACTTTATTTCTACAGCACCTTTCAGCAACAAGGCAATTCAAAGTTCTTTACATGAAACATTAAAGAGCAATTAAAAACGGTCATGATGAAAATAAAACAGGCGAAAATATAATAATATAAAATACAAGAATAAAAGTTACAGTGCGTAAGAAATTAATAATTATTCAATTTAATAGGTTGTAGGGACAGGTTTGGGAGGAGAGAGGGAGGGGTTTTATTTTTATTTTTGTTTAATTTCTGTCAGTGTAAAATATTCTAAATAAATAACATAATGTTCTAAGTAAATAGGTTTGGAATTATTTTTACAACTGAAATCATTTTTTTGTAATTACAGAGGGAAAGTACCGAAAAAAGTACCGTTGGGTACCAGGAACTGAATTTCAGGTACCGGTATCGGTACTGGTATTGGTTCAGATGAGAAAGGTACCCAACCCTAGTGGTCATAGTAAGTGAAAATGTGATGTGAGACGCACATTGTGTTATGTATCTGGAATTGTTCATTAGCTGTGTAACGTTATGTGTGATATCTGTAAAACTGAACCGACTCACAGTAGTAAAACAGATTTTATTCTGATCCAAAGACTCTTTTTGTGAGAGAAAGGACACTAACATTATATCCTGGAATGTAATTATAAAATATAACATTATGATGCTTTTTTTAACGATTGCAAATACCCAATACCCAAACGGTTCGTAATCGTGTTCAATAACCATGATTTCAATATTGACTAAAAACATAATTGTGATTATTATTTTTTCCATAATCAAGCAGCCCTAATTTGGATACTACAAATTAATAAATTTTACTCAAAAAAAAAAAACATTACAAAAAAAGCAGAGGCAAGCGGTAACCTGGTAGACTGGTGGAAAACGTGTTGAGGTCATGTTCACATAGAGCACTGGGGTTGTAATGTTATGTAAACTGAATTCAGTTGGTACTTTATCACGGTCTTGTTAACATTAACGTTTCTTATCTATTGTTTGTGTTTTTGCTTTTCATTTGTGTTTTGTTTTCTATCCATGGAAATAAGTAGTGGGAGCTAATTGTGGCTTATTATGATTTATGCTCTGGTCTCTGCATGGATTTGGAAGCTGGGGGAGTTGCAGTTTTTTACGATTGCTAAACGACACTGGGCAAAACTGAAGCCACATGTGCAAAACTCAAACTACAGTCTGCACTACCAGCAGTCACCTGAACTAAACAGTTCACATCACCTGCAAAACTCATTCCAAGCAACACAACTCTTAACACACGTCTCAAAACAGGCTCAGTGCAACCAAACATTATGAACAATCCTCACGGAGATAACACACACTGTCACTCAGAACACACTGAGAGTAAAAACACTAGCATCAAACACCAATACAGAAATTACACATTTTTCATCTTTACATTTTGAACAACTGAAGTGACTTCACACTACTCAATAGTTTCTTTAAAGAAAAAAAGATAGATTTTATGTAATATACCAATTTTTACATAAGGTAAACAAGAAGGAATGAAAATCAGCAGTTTGCTTCAATATAGTATTTTGTCTCTAGTAATTTATGGAATTACTGGAAAAAAAACTAAAGTTAACAGTAACAAAGTATAGTGTGACTAATCCTGCCTCTCTCCAGCATCATGCGGAAAGTTTTCTTCATTACATTGGGTGTCTGCATCATCTCTAAATACAAATGAATGTGGTGTTTCCATTGCTTTCACCTCCATTACTTTCTGAAAAACAGTAAGAACACAGTTTTACTATAGTAAAGATATAGTGTTTTTCACTTTTTTTATAGTTGTGTATGCATGTATGTATCTTACCTGGACATATTGATATCTTTGCTCTTTTACCTGTTTCTCTCAAACAGTGTATAATTGTTTAATTATTTAGTGTTTGTATACAAAAAAAGGCTTTCTGAGCTTTCTCTATATAAATACCATATATGTTCACTAACTAGTCTGAAAAAAGACACCTGCTTAGGCTTTCAGCAAAAATTGCAATCAGCAGTGTTTGATAGGCACCAGACTGAAATCTATTCTTTTTTGAATGTGTGGTGAACCGTTATATTGTGTGTTAGCATTTGAACAAAGTGCTGTAAATCCACAGTGTTGTGCACGTTGTGGTTAAAGTAATGGGTAACTGTGTAGAGTTTTGAAAACTGTGTTCAAGCAATGAAAAACAAACTAGAGTTTGGTCCACATGAACTGCTGCTGTGCAGACTGTAGTTTGTGTTTTGCACGTGGCTTCAGTAATAAAAGGTCTTTTCAACTCAATTCTCTCTCTCTCTCTCTCTCTCTCTCTCTCTCTCTCTCTCTCTACAAAGGTTTGGTCGTACGTGTCTTAAGTGTGGGTTTATGTATTAGTCAATGATCCTCTAGACACCAGTTTGATGTGATAATTTTGCAGCTGCAGGTCAGGTGAACTCTGACCCTACATCCCTCCATGATAATAGTGAGAGCAGACCCTTGGCCTCTCTCAATATTAAACCTCCCATATTGGTCACAACGGCCATGTACAATGTCCACTGTGACCAATAATTGATTTAAGTATTTTAAGCCTTATTTATTGAAATGCATTGTTTTAATGAGTGTGTGTGTGTGTGTGTGTGTGTGTGTGTGTGTGTGTGTGCCCATGTGTGTGTGTGTGCACATGTGTGTGTGTGTGGGTGGGTGGGTGGTAGTCGAATAGAATTTGTATAGTAAAGAATCAAATACTAATCGAATGCTGAAATTACTATTTGAATGTGTATGTTTTATAAATGTGTTGCATTATGCAACATTAATTATGCGAATTACACCCTTCTCGCTTTGGCCTACCCGCATGTGAAAACTAAATGCTTCTGTCACGTCAGCTGGAGTGAGCAACACAAGCATTGTGAGATCTTAGGGCACGGACGTAACGTTATGGTAGAGCCTGAACAGTACAGAGGGAGTGACAGGCTGCTGGGAATCAAAAAGGATGGGGAATTCGGTTTTAACATGAACTACAAATTGACATCCAGCGAATCAAAATGCTTTTGTAATCAATAATCAAAAACCTGTTCTTGTTTCCTAACTGCACCGCGAATTATAGAAGCTAATGTTACTAATGTTACGTTAGCTGCCCTTGAGGTGTCAGAGTCCGCTTAGACTTTATATATTAACTTCTAATAGCTGTATTCTCATTAACATCACAATCTGCAAGAAACTTGTTGCTAATAGAGCTCAACAGTGTGGTTCTGCGCAACATTGTGAAATGATGGTTCATGCCCCTATAGAAGCTACAAGTCGTATGATAAAAATATAAAAAATACCTGATAAAAACAGGTGTTATCCGCGATTTAATGGAGAAGTACTACACTACCCACAATCCTAAACGTAAAGTGGGTGGTCACTGTTATGTTATAAAAAAAAAAAAATAGTGACAGCACCATTTGGCTTAGTTATCTATGCAGTTAGCATTTTTACGTTTTTTCAGAATTTGATCATCTTTATTGAACACAATCATCAAGCTGTATAACTGATAGGGCTGTCCCGAATACCATTTTTTGTGCTTCAAAACTTCGGTACTAATCAACAGCGATTAATCAAATCTGCAGGGGAGCTGAGATGGACAGTATACAGTACAATGCAATGTTTTAGTGTTATATATATATATATATATATTATACTGCATAAATTACCCTAGCAAACTTTTTTTCCTTAGCACTTAGCTTAATTCCAACAGGGTATGTGTGAGTTAACCCCTGCACTTGGTCAAACACAGAGAGGAGAAAAGGAGAAAAAGACAGCAAAACGCAGTAAAGCCTCTCACACTGAGCTAAAATGGAAACTGCTCTGCAACATGTATCTTTCAGTTTAAAGGCATTTCTGAGTATTCTGTTATTGTACAGTATTGAAGAAAAAAAAGAATATTCGAATCCCAAAATTGCCAATCGAATACCAACCCAACGAACGAATATCCGAATAGTCAAATATTCAGGTCCAGCCCTAATAACTGAGATGTAACAATGGACCTACGGCTAATTCAAACGGTTCTTTGACTTATTATTGAAGGACCCTTTTAATCATTGACCTTAGTGGCATTAATCAACAACCTGTTCAAAAACAATCTATTCAGCAATCACTAATAAACTGTTATTTTTGAAAGATGTTTTATTGTGACCTCTGACCAAAAATAAAGAAAGTGGACAGATTCTATGAACATGAGCCAACTAACGTTGAAGTGGCTCTGTAGATCTTTTGGACACTTCTGACACTCCTCCTTAAGTTGTTTACAGGAAAAGCAGCTAATGCAGCAATCTACAGTAACTGTCTAAACAAGCTTGGCCCATTATATTTTCCTTCTATGGGACTTTATACAGACTGCTGCAATGGGAAGGAGGGTGAGAGACTGAAGCATGTCCCAACTCTATACAGCAGGATAATCTTAATTGTGCACTATTTTTGGTAGATAGCATGCAAGGAATGAACATACCGTGTTGCTAACATTAGAAAATTGAAGTAATTAGTTGTGATATTAATTTATTAATTTGTATCACTTGAAGTGAAAACAACAGTAAAGGAGGAAAACTGAGTTAAACTATGAAGATGTTTTGGGGACTCTGAATAAGAATCTGTGGAGTGGTGCTTGCAATCGTGAGAGTGGGTCTAGGAGAGTTATTGCTTTAGCTAGCCTGTAGTTTATGTGCACTCTGGGTAAAATGCAGAGCACTTTGAGAACATTTATCATAAAACACAAGGAAGGGACCGGGATGTAAAATGGCTGCTCTGCTCAGCCTCAGTATCTGCGATCTGATATAAACTCTCCAGATAAATAATGCATGACTCCACTGTTGGAAAAAAAAAAAAAAAAAATGTCAGAGTGCCTCTTATTTCTTGCTCTGACAATTATAATGCTTTGTAAGGTTTTTGCTTTCCTCTTTTTCCATCCGGGAAAACTCTTTATTGTACTTAGAGCCAGACAATGCTGTTTTGCTTGTCCCAACGTCAACGTTACTACACCTACAGTAAGAACCTTATCATGAAGTAACACTGCCCAGACATTTTTTTATACACATTGGTGTAATATGTTTGAGGAAATTTAAGGCAAGCGGTTGATGAGATGGACAGACTAACAGTGATCACACAAAACTCAGATGGGGGATAGATAAACATGTCAAAGTTTATTTAATAATTCATGAACATGTACTGTTATGCTACCTTGTAGAAATCATTGACTACTCATCACTCTTAATGTTCCCCTATGATAAATTGTACCTATGAGAATACATTTGTCCGTTCCAAGGGAAGAAATGATGATGGATCAATCAGGAAATCCCTACATACAGATGAAATTAAAGCTGCAATTAATTGTCATTTTCAATCTGCCAATTTTCTTCAATTGACTGATTAACTGATTATTTAAGTATTCAAATAGTGACCAAAAGTTCAAGATGTAAAAATATTCAATACACAATGATATAACACATTGTTATTTATTTTCTGCAAATTCAACTTGAATGAATCAACACAATTTTTTCAGCACTAGACTCTTACTGTCTATTTCTTTACCCTTTTCCCTGTATATTTTTCCAAAGATAAAATAAAACCTGCATCTACTCTCTCTAACAGGACACAAGCAGTGGGAACTCCATGCACATTGGCAGCATTTAGCAGGTGACAAATGGAGTTTCCCCAGGTAGAACCAGCCCAGAAGGCTCACTCAGATGGGTTGATGAATGCAGAAGTGAGCCCCGACAGGCAGGTTTATTTTTATTACGTCTGTCATCGTACCTTTGCAATGTCTCTGCAGCAAACACACATAAACATAATATGCTATACCAGGAGCAGGAAGTAGTCTTGAATCACAGTGAAGGATATGTAGAGATGCCTTCACAAAACTGTTGGTCGTTATACTGCTTATGAAGATGCTTTTTAGAAAACGTTCTATTACATGCCTTGCATCTCAAAATGTTGCATGGGAGCAAAGGAGTCGAATCAATGAATATAGCCCATTTGCTTTCTATTTCCTCAAAGACAACATTAAGGGATGAGATGGTAGGAAGCATAGGAAAAAGAAAAATGTAAGGTAATATACAGATAGTTGGTATAAAAAGACAAGAAATTACAGTGCTCTAGAAGCCCTCTGTCAGGGTGAGACTAAACAAAGTCTTCTGTGTGCCCAGCTACTGATTATGAATACCCTAACAATGAAATAGGGATGAAACGATTCCTCGAGTAACTTGAATAATTTGATTACTAAAAATCATCTATGCAAAATTATTTGCCTGAAGGCTTCGTTTAATCAATGTAACCAACGTTGTACCGGTCACTGTGTTTCCGCACGGATGATTATTACTAACGCAACGGGCTGACGCTGCTGTGGACACATGCCGTGAAGATTGACTGCGCGGATAACAAACAAAGGAAAAGAGTGAAAATAGTGAGGGGCTAAGAGAAGAGGCAGGCGGAGAAAATGACAGAAAGTCTGGCATCATTTTAAGCTGCAAAAAAACTAAAACTTTGTACAGTGTGGCTATTGTAAAATCGAACTAGCTTACCACAACAGCATGGCGCCAATGCTACAGCATCTCAGGAGAAAATATCCACTCTACTTATCCATTCCACGAAGCGGACCAGACACCACATAACATTAACGTCTGCATGCAGTCTCTCGTCCACCGCGCTGTTTTACACTTAACTACAGCATGCTGTTCTGTATATAGCAAATTTTTACAAACAAGCTAAAATGAAAGCTGCCGGTTTGTAGTCTGTTTATCTTAGTTTGCCATATATCTTGAAATGTGGACAAATTATTGTGAACTTAGCTGTTGAAACCAGTCCCTCTCTCTACCAGCGGCACCTGCACATGGCTAATTATTACACAGGTCAATGACGTCATTGGACCATGCCTATCCCCATTTTTGTTTGCAATTTAAGCAATAAAGAACCTCTCATATATTTACTATTGCTATTTACTATAAAGCAAAAGTATTTATTATCCGATTACTCGATTAATCAATGGAATTATCGGTAGAATACTTGATTAGTAAAATAATCGGTAGCTGCAGCCCTACTATGAGGGGCAAGAGTACAAGCAGTAGCAAAAGAAACCATCATTTCATTCCCCTTCTCTCCCACTGAGAGAAATGCATGCAGTGAAAAACACTGTTTCTTTATTTGGCTGCACAAAGAGTACTTTATCTATTTGACAGAGGATGTGAAATCACAGAAAAGGAGAGTGGAGAGGGGGGTGAGGGGGTGGGGGGGGGGAGAATATTCTTTTTAAGAAAATGATTCATGGGCTCAAGGCTGTGCAACTCATGAGTCAACAATGTACTGTGGGTGTCTTTGGGGGTGTGTTCAGCAAAGGTGTGTATCAATAGGTAATAAATCTCAGAGCATTCCCAGGATGAGGACAGCCTCACAGGTGTCTCACTCTTAACACAGCAGCTTCAGCAGTACACATAGGTCATGGAAATACTGGGACTCAGTGTCGACCACCAGTCAGTTTGAAACATGCCTGTTCATATGTGGTGAATGTGGTCACACCAGCGTAAAAAAAATAAAATAATGACATTTATATAATTTACGAACTATTGGAATTTGGAAACACTTGATGAAGGCCATGAGATTAAAAAAAAATGTCTCTGTACTGCAAGTGTTGCATCTGAATAGCATCTCTATGTTTCCATTATGCAGGTGTCTCTGTTCAACTCTTTCCAAAAAATATACAATATTACATTATTTGAACTGGAAGGTTTTGAAGTGGGTACCAACAAGGATGGTGTGGAAGTTTACGTTGAATGCTCTCTTTTGGAGCTTTTGTTTGTTTCTGAAGTGTACAAGGAGCTTAATATGCACTGAAAACTTATGACAATGAAGAGAGGAACGAGAGAGATAAGAACTATCAATGGTATTGACTGAAATTTCGGACATACACTTGCTTTCACCTTGTCTCATGTCAAGCATCACCACAGGACTCAATCAAATTAAGAGCAGCCAAGCTGAGACCCACTCTTTTTCACTCAAAAGGAGCAATGAGAGACACTAGGGCCTGCTTAATGGTGATAAAATGGTCTTTAATGGGACTGGCGTGAGACAGATTTAATGTAGTGACTTAATGCTGAGGTCTCTCACCTCTCCTCACCGCTCCAGGGAAGGCTACCATTATGTGATCAAAAACCCCTGCCACCTGATGGGCTAGCTGGAGACCCTGTATAATCAAGGTCAGCATGGGCCTCTTGATAACACAGTTTGACTTAGGGCAGCAACTGATGATTATTTATATTGTTTAGGCTATAAAGTATCAAAAATAGAAACACCTGCCCATCCAACGTTACAAGATTCCAAAGTGATTTTTTTTCAAATAAAACATTTTGTTTTGCCAAAAGTCAACAAACGCAAAGACATGCATTTACAATGATATATAACAGACAAAAACGTATATTTTCACATTTGAAAGTTAATCAGAAGATGAATTTGTCTCTAAGTGTACCTCCACTGGTGTTACTTCATTTGGATTTTTGACCTTCACTGTGCAGAAAACTTAGCACAAAAAGTAAGGAAATTTGTGTTTGGTAGATTATTTCTCTGTGGTAACAATGCTTTTTGGCAATAAATCTTATACCATTGGAAAGCCTGTTTAGTTCCCTTTCAAATGGTGCCCCATTTGTAAGGAACATGCATTTGTGGGATGAGCAGCAGCGCTGAGTATGTGGGTTGCACCCATGAAAAATTTGCCAAATCTTCTCTGCCAATGCCAAACAGCTTATTCTGCCATTGACTCGCTTGGTGTTTGGTGGATTGGATGATTGAAGTTTGAAGAAACAAGACAACATGCATGTTCCTTACAAATGGAGCACCATTTGAAAGGGAACTAAACAGGCTTTCCAACAGTATAAGATTTATTGCCAAAAAGCATTGTTACCACAGAGAAATAATCTACATAATAATCTATATAAATAGCCTTACTTTTTGTGCTAAGTTTAGTTTGGAAGCCAATCATGGTCCAATATGCAACTAAAACAAGTGTGGTGTGGAAAGTCTCCAGAGCACATACACTGAAATGGACTTTCAGTGAAGTATGAGACATAATGTGTTCAGCAGTTAAACTTTTGAAATGATATACATCTGCATATTAATAGATTCTGGATTTTTTTATTGAGAGAAACATGTCTGGAGGGGTTCCTTTATAAATGTCAAAAATGACTCTTCTGTTGACTGACTAATCATTTAATCAACGAATTGCTTCAGCCTAGTGTGATATAATTGGCACTACCCTGTCATTTAAACTATCAAGCCTGCCTGTTCGATCAGTTTTACTCTAAAAATGACCAGTATAAGCTCCAAGCAGAACACTTCCTATAAAAGCACAATCATTTATTGCTGCAACATGAGGTCAGATGTCGGACTACCTGGTGAACTGGAGAAAATGCACCTGCAAAGTACTGAAAAGCTTTCTTCCATCTCACCCACAATAACATACAGAAGGGGTTCAGCAAGCCATTTCTTCTGGATCAAATGGTTACAAATTTAAATTTCTCTGGGTGTGACGTCTCTAAACTCATCTTTCTGTCGTGTCATTTCTGTTTCAATCAGCCAGAGGAGGTTGTGGTCTCCAGTTCATCTGGAGTTCAAATGGACTATCAGCGATTGTTCACCCTGCCGGTGTCTGTGAGGTGTCTTGTAAGGAGCGGCCAGGGAGGAATCCTTTCAATTAGAGTGATTTATGAGAGACCTTATTGAGCTTGTTACGCATGGGCTAAGACTGGGAGTTTTCTGCTCTGTATTGAGGGTCATTTACGTGTTGATTATATGAAGAAGATTAGGAAGCTTCATAAATATTCCTTACTGTATCAAATCTCATCTTGACTGTCATCAATCTACAATAACTTGCACTCCATTAGTCTTAATGAACTTTATCTACCCAACAATTTTCTCCCTATTTTCCATTGTATGCCACTAACAAAAAATTGTTTTCAAACACAGTCATCCCAGGTTTTGTTGTATCATAAAAAGCAGACATTATTAAACTCTCTCTGCTCCTTTTAGATTTGCAAATAATGCATATTTTTGCAGTTTCACAGACTACCTGCCTTCTCCAAGGATAGTCTAATGGTGGCACTAATAATGTTATCTTAGAATGTATCTGCACTGCAAAGTACGTTTTTAAATATTAAACAATTATGTTGGCCTCATTATGCAATTCAGCAAAGACATTTAACTGCAATGCTCCAACTTTGAAAAGATGATAAAATATCTCCAGCACAGTTAGACAAGGTATAAACACATGCTATTTTCACTTGGGGAAAAGTTTAATGACAATTGTGTAGTTTCAAAAGTCAGCAGAAAGGCATTATTAACATAGCGGGTACCACCACCATGATGGTTCCAATGAAACTCAGCATAGGCCTCTGTTGGCCTAAACCTAGAGTATTAGAGTATGTCTTTTGGTAACAATATGCGTAACTATGTGCCAGTACTGAATGATATTAGATGATAAAAATAATCACACATTACCTTTGCACATTTGGTGCACGATAGTGATTTATAAAACGTGTTATTTTATTGTCTAATTTGTGCAAGATTTCAATAAGATAATGGCAATTTACAAAATACATTTGATGTCAATGATTTCTGACACAGTTCTTCATCTCCATTGTTGAATTCAAGGCCCCACTGCAACACAAGAACAGGCATTTATAACAAGCTTGTTTATAAGTATGATTGTTATGGGGTGGACTGGGGGATTACCATTAAAAAATATATTTTATCAGGGCAAGGGGGTTTATGTGTGTGTGGGCAAGGGCACATAATAGGCAACAATACTGTGATCCCTGGAGCCATGTGGAAGTCCCTCAGTCCATGCTGATGAGAAACACCAAGGGTTGACTATCTGCTATATTTAATAGAACTTGTTAAGTAGGCATGCAATATCATTAGAGATAAAAAATGAATCCTATCGGACAGCTTTCATTGAGGTTGTCGTTTAGAGATATGGAATCTATGCTCTTGTTCTTTCACAATAAAAACATTGGTTCATTTTCTGTCTACACGGATGAGTTGCCCAATTTTACGCCAGCCTTTGAAGGTAATTTTACATTGCCTAGGCCTCTCTGATTTCAACTTTGTATGCATTATTTACAGAGAAAAGGGGGGGCAGGGCAGAGCAGGTCTATTGAAATACTCCCTGCCCCAGGTAATTATCCAGAAGTCTTAGTCCAGCCCCGCTGATGAAATGTGCTCATGTTTATGCACGTGAAGGGGATTACACATTCAAACAGTCAGACCACTATTTCACTTCCTCACTGTGTAATTATAAACGGATTAGACTGCATTCAAAATGCAAAGACACCCCTTATTTTGAACCATATCCTGTTGCACATAATATTGTCCGTATGAATGCATGTGCTTGTCTTATCTCTGGTTATTTCATTTGGCGAAAAAATAGGAGTGTAGAAAGAGAAAAAAAAACAAAATGGTGAGACAATAATTTCTATTTCAAATCCATGGAGCTTCACAGTGTTGAAGTCATAATGGGCCGCAGGCAATGAGGAAAGACATGGTGAATTAATTAGCCTGGCAAATAGAGAGGCGCCCTGTATTGACCCCTCAGTGGTGTTCTCCCTCCGCCTATCTGCCAACCACGAAAATCAGCAGCGTCACTAATTAGGAAATACCATTTCAGATTCTGTCCTTTGTAACTTGCGTCAGACAAAGTGCTGAATTAAAAGTGAAAATGGCGTACACTCAGTAAGTGACTGAATATGAGCTCAGTCTAACCGCTTATGAAAAAACAAACATTATTTAACTGTTTGTAGATTGAAGTTGTCTTTTTCTGTGTTACTTTTGTATTTTTGTAGTTTGTAGTTAGTATGTTTAAATAACTGCTATGCTGATTCCAAACAGACAGCTTTGTCAAGGCAGTTTGGGCTTCAGATAGCTTTTACATAGTGGCCATCGTTAATGACAAATCATGTTCCGCTATGAATGTGCACACACGTATTGTTTGTATCACAAACACGGTCGGTCAGTGAAGGCGCAGTCGCAGTGGTAGCAGTAGCCGTCATTGCCGGTAACTTACTCGTATGACAGCGTGCACGGACCGAAGCTTTGTGACTAGCATCTAATGACTAGCAAGCACTTTCTTACCGCTGCTGCCGTACAGTATCTTCCTTGAACATACGCTGCAGAAGCATGCACCCGGCTCCCTCAATTTGAGGCACCAAGTGCTAAAACGGCTTCCCGTCTCCACCTGTTTCCTCTTGTCCTCTATTCATGCCCAGCGCCATTTGTTTTTAACTCCTTTCTCAACTAAAGCTGTATCTACATGCTCCAAGTTTGATAAACTTTGCCTCAATTTTTTTTAGCCATGTTATCACGGAGACCACACCGCACTCTCGCTTTTCGGCAAAGACCTGCCCTGCTTTGCATCTGATTGGCTAGAACTCGTTTCATCAAAAACAAATCCCATGTGGACTTTTTAATTTACTTACTTTTTCTAAAATAGTCAGTCAAACAGCCAGAAATTGGGCACCAGGCCTGAGTACTTAAGCCCTGCGTTAGTTAGAGCTGCATTCCTCTCATATGATTGGTAGGTGAAATCAACTGACTCGAAAATAATAAACCGCATGCAAGTTCCCAATTTTATTTTATTTTTTTCCTCACGGCCACACGCCGGAGATCCAGCACGGTGCCGGAATACTTTAAGCCCTGATTTTTGTCATGAAAGAATAGCATACGTAACATATACTATTATACACACACACACACACACACACATACACACACACACACACACACACACACACACCTCTAATCACATCACCAGTAGAGCAGAGGGTGATAATAAAAGCTGGTAATCCATTTGATGCTTACACATCCATATAGAGTTCAAAGGTGACACTATAGTCGGAGCAATCTCTGACTGAAAATAGATATATTTACTGACAAATGCAGTGTGCTTATATGTTGTTTGTTCTTTTCTTCCTATTGTAATATTTAGGATTATATTTGGAACAGAATGTAAAATATTTTCAGTTACTAAAAACTGATGTCTGTAGCTTGCAATGTATTCATAATCCATGCAAATGCAAGTAATTTGACTCTACCATAGTACAGACATGCCTTTGATACTCTGCTTTGGGAGCGGAATAATCTCATGCATTTTTACAATACAATTTATTTTTATATTTCTCCTAATTTTTAGTTTTCTAAAATAATATTACATATATCAATCTGTTAACAAATACATGAGTGTATTATAGGATTAAAGACATTCATTAAATAATACACTTACAAAAATGCATTAACATGTCCAAATAACATCATTTGGCTATGTTTGATTAATTACACATCTTTACCACACCTTGATGCCTGTTTCCCCTCCACACATTAACTAAATACATACATGGCTAGTTGAATAACACTCAACAGAAGTTCTTCTGAACTTTCCGTGCACATACACTACTAACCAAAGTTTAGTTGCTGTTGTGCATCAAGCCAAACCATCAGTTCTATGTTGTTGTTTTTTTCTTTAATCAGGAAGACCTCCCCCTGCACAATGCTATAATGCTTGCAGACGGGCAATATTACAGCTAAGGGAGCCCTCTGGCACATCAGAGAGGTGGAAGTTGAGAGAGCAGGCCCTAGTCATTCCTACAATAAGGAAGAGTCACACCAGAGACAGAAACAATAACTGCACTTCCTCTACAATGGTGCCCCCATGCACCCAAATGCAGAAAAATGACAGGAGGTGACGTTCCCTGCTGCATTACTTTTGAGTTACGGAGGTGATTTGCAATTCAAAGAGTCTAAGGAGTGCTGACCACAACACTAACGCCTCCACGGGCCCACTGAGCCAAATAAGACCTGGGGCAATTTGCAGCCTCTTTTGCTAGGAAACACACTTTTAGGCCAAGTCATGTAAAATAAAAATATGATAAATACCAAAACTAATGAGGCTAAATTTTGTTTTCTGAACTAAAAATAGAGGCTGGTGTTAGTAGTTAACTTTATGTCAAGGCTACCTTTTCTTGGAACAACTTTGATAGAGTTGGCCTTGACAATGTTGCTCCACAAATTAATGCTTTGCATATCTGCTTAACTGGTGAAATCACCAGTAGAGTGTTACTTATAAAAGTTGTATACAATGTTTGGATTTGCATTTGTTTGAAGCAAGTAAAATTCAAAATGTGAACTTGTGATTAAGCATTTCTGTGTTAGAATAAAAATCTGATATTTAAAAAGTATTTCAATTAAGGCTGCCACAACCTGAAACATTCTTACCTGAACTATTAATCATAGTGTGTGACTTCTGTGCTGCCATATGGAGGAGCAGCATGTGAAGAGCACCAAACTTGCTGATCCTCTGTAACTGGGCCCAATTAATCCTGCCGGCTGCATCATCCACATCAGGTCTGTAGTGTGCTGTGCTCCAGCCAGAGAGAAATATGAGTACTGTATTTCTCCCAGCAGCCTGTTCAGTCAGAAACAGGAGAACTCAAAGCACCTGTGATTAATGATGAAGAGTTAAACTACTATAGATGATTTAGGATGACTTGGGAAAAGGAGGGGCAAGGGATTTAGCTTGAGGTTTAGCACCATAGTTAGAATATTTGTGAACACTGACACTGACATAAATTACTTGACCTTCATTGATAAGGGTGAGTGAAAAAAGGGAAATATCATTTTATACAAAAAAAAAAAAAAAAAAAAAAAAAAATCGCAATCACATGCTTAATACAATTGCATGAAAGGCCATTCATATTCAAGGAAAATGTCCAACCAGCGTGCCTGATAGCATGTGAACACGTTGAGTAGCATTCTCATGCAAGCTGAATTCGGCCTGTGGCTACATTTAACAACTTTTGCATGATTAGGTAGGTTTCAAACTTGTGCAGTAGTCAGGAAGTAAATCATTAAAGCACTTAGATAATTCTACTATATAATCTAGCCTATGAAATGAGCATCCTTAATGAAAGGAAAGGAAATATACATTAAGTGTGCAAGTGTGTGTACAGTGTGCAGTGTACAGTGTGTGTAAATAACGAGACTAAGAGTCTACAGCCATGCTAGACTGTGCCTTTTTTGAGCTAAATACTAATGTCAACATGCTAACATGATCACAAGGCCAATATGCTGATGTTAAGCAGTAGGGTTGGGAATCGTTTTGGTTTTTTCCGAAAGACAATCTGGTGGTGGTCAACAAATTAGTTGTCATCAACGGGCATGGTAGATAATCCGGGTGCAAGCTCACATGCTCAGCCCAAACAATAGTGTTCTGTCCAAAAGTTGCTTCACACTTACACACAGGGGCTGCATTCAAAGCAAGTGTTTCAAAGCAAGACATCAATGCCAGTAGATCTGCAAATGCTTAAACTGCATCTAAATATAAAGGCTGTTGATCGTGTCTCTCATAGCTTTGATAGGACCAAAAGTAGAGACTATGCTAATCCTTAACAGCATGGAAAACGGTTTCCATTTGTATTTGTAGCTACTGTGCAAATCATGCAGACATTATTGCGAAGCACTTTCCAGGTAAAAGCAAAGGAACCCTAATTGGACTGGACTTATATCAGATGCCAATGTCTGTATAATTAGTTCTTGGTTCCCTAAATGTAATCACTAGAGACTAGACTGAGATTTATCAAGCCAGATGTTGATTCTTTAATACATTTATGGATTATCATGTGTTTTTGAACTATAACTATAAAAAAGTTTGTTAAACAAATCTGATGTGACTACCTGTACAACCAATTAATTGAAAGATTGATTGACCTCTGCAATGTGAGAAGGCAAAAGCCACTTTCTCATGCAAAAGAATCAATCAGTATTACAAGGAAAATCTATGGCTACTAATCGGTTACTGCTTGCTCAAGGTGAATAGCACTATTTTTGTGAATCAAGATGCGAGCACATGCTGCAGGAGACAATACCAGCGAGTTGTGCGTAACCAACAAAGATTTGGTAGAGACACCACATGTTCAATTACAGGGGTGACAAAGATTGGATTAAAAATAAATTCACACCAATCCATTTCTAATTTTGTCTTTTTCTTACCTTATTATTGGTGTAAAATATTAACATTTGAGTTACAGCCAAGCTTCTTGTTTCACAGCGTTAAGTCAATACAGTCTAAAGGAAACTATTTGGAAATCTGTAATACCAACGTAGCATTGTGCTATGGGAGAACATAAACTATTATTAACTATTATATTATATATAACATATTGAGGAAAATCATCAGGAGCTGCATCATAATGACTTACTCGAATACAGAAACAATGTCTTTATCCAACAGGTGCAGAATAATAAAGGACTACACCACCCCAACTATCCTGTCAAGGACCAGTGTTGGGGTAGTTACTCAAAAAAGTAATAGATTACACATTACTACTTACTTTAAAAAAGTAATGCCTTACTTTACTACATTACTCACTGCTGAAAGTAACTAGTTACACTACTAGTTACATTACTTTTGGATTACTCCGTAACATCACCTGAGATGCACCATAACTTACTTGTCAAATAACAATATAAAGTTAAACCTCATGTATGCCCAGATCAACACACACCATTATTATAATGAGGACATACACAAGATCTCTCTTTTATGCTCTTTAATACCACAGAGCTGACAACAAAGTTGTGAATATCAGCACAAAATTTGTCAAGAAGTACTGGCAGTCGTCCACACTGTATTATCTGTATTTTGCCCAGTATGTTTCGGAAAGACGGCGATTCAGCTGTCGAGACAGGCAACATTTCCTCCATTATGTATGCTGCCACAAGCTTATTTATCTCTGCTTTGTTTACCTGCTGTTGAAAATCAAGTCTTGGATGCTTGGCTGGTGTCGGCAACATGCCCTTTTCATCCGCGTCTCAGGGTCCGGGGAACTTTAACAACTAGCTTAAATTGGATTTTGTGTTTGTGGCGGTGGAGAGGTGTTTGTGGCCTGGGCATAATTTACACTTTACAATCAAGTTTTTGTCCTTTCGCGGAATTAATTTGAAGTAATGGGCATACCTCCACCCCTCAAAAGACGTCTTAAGCGGTGGCTCTGACATTTTTGTTTTGTCTACTCAGACGAGTGTTATGGTGTTACGCAAACACGCACGAAAACGGACGTTTGATTTGTTATTCTCTCCTCACGTTATGCACATAGTTGAAGAACCAGTAACGCAAGTAACTCAATAATTATTTGATAAGTAACTGTAATGTGATTACCAAGTTATCAACAGTAATGCGTTACATTACTGCGTTACAGACAAATGTAATCTGATTACAGTAACGCATTACTTAGTTAGTTACTTAGTAACGTGTTACCCCCAACACTGTCAAGGACATACTTTCAGTTAAACTCATGTTTGTGGAGATATAGAATCATTGTACTTGTCAGCAAGATGTCCAAGGGCTATTTCGCCGCTTTATGACAGAGGACAGTTATACTGTATTTACAGTGCCTTGTGCAGATCCCGTCGAGCTGACTTTGGCAGTTGCTCTTACTGGTTTTACTTACAGTGATTGACTGATAGAGTTGTATTCAGTTATTCCCAGCTATGTTTATACATACACAATGATGCATCCACTGCCAACACTTCAGGTATTGTCATGTTTCAAGGTCGCAAACATTGGGATGGTGAGCCAAAAAGGTTTGCACCAAACAGAAACCAAATGTGCTTGCACCTAATGAAATGATTTGAGCTGCAGTGGCATAACACAGGCTTAAGTCTATATTCAGAGCTTTGTGATGGCATTCTAAAAAGGTTTATGACTTGATATTTGTGACGTTACCAACGAGAATTTTGAAATTATTTTTATTCTTTTTATTTTATTATTATGAAACAGCCATCAAAATGCCTATTTTGGTTTACTTTGTTTCAAGGTGTGTGGATGTGTGTGGTGGGAAGAGAGTGAATGCAAATATATTTTCCAAGCACATGAAGGAATAAACAGAGAAAATGCACAGAACAGAAAAAATAAAATGTGTTTTGAGGGTGGAAAAGGCTACTTGAAAGTGCACGGCAGATTAAAACCAGCAAGTGAACCACATAACCGTAGATAATTATCACAACATTCGGCAACTCAGCATCTCATTAAAATCCAGAAAATATTTTGTTTTAAGTCACTTTGATTGTGTTTGACTTGAGCAATTACTGAGCCTGTTGGACCAGAGTCTATCTGTGTTTGCCTATAACTCAAACCAACACAGCACGCGCTCAATGCAGCATCTGGCTTTCACATTACATTTGAGGCAGAGTTTTGAGGAGCCTCTGAAATGTGTTGGAATTAAATTAAAACATGCGCTCTGCCTGGGCAAACTGGACATTTTCCAAAAGTGCATTTCACACACCATAAACACTACAGAAATCTTTAAACATATAACCTAAAAGGGCACTGCTGAGTCTTTTAGATTCGTAGGGCAGCATGCATTTAAAAATCTCCCAAAAATAACAAGCTGCTTTGCATTTGAAAGAAAGAAGGAGGCACTAAATTCCGCAGAATTTATAGTTTTTGAAATCAAAAGTTTTCTTTTTTCACATCTTGATATTTCACATTGACTTCTGAATATCTGGAGTTGTGAGGCAGGCAACAGTGTAGGTGCATGGGAATTCATTATTGTAAATAATGACTGCAGAGAATAAAATTAACAGGGAACAAATATATATATATATATACACATACATACACACACACACACATACATACATACATACATACATATATATATATATATATATATATATATATATATATATATATATATATATATATATATATATATATACATATACACACACACATACATACATATATATGTATATATAACCATGATCGTAATTGAGATGTAATTGTAAAATGACTGACATCTCACTCCCTACTATGCTATCTGAAACTTATTAAATGACAGTTGTCATAATCTTCCCTTTGTTTACCTCGTTCCCCTTGAATGAGACGAGATTTTAACACTACTTTAAAGAAAACATCAATTATGAAATATGTATGGAAAAATAGTCTTTACTCAGAGAACCAAAGTTACAACGTAACCAATCGTTTTATTGCAGCTGTAAACAAGGAAGTACGCTGCTCTTGTATTGATTTATGACTATTTTAATACGAGGGGGGGAGCTTTGTCTTTGTTTAATATCATTAAAAGTAAAGTTAGGTTTTGCTTTCTGCTTTCGACTCATTTAAAAAATGAGAGCGATCTGCTCAATCTGCGATAGTCAGTGCCACACTGACCTGCACGCTGCAGTCCGTGTGTGTGTGTGTATCAGGCACTAGTGAAAGAGAGAGAGAGCGGCCGTACCCTCTAACGTTCTAACGCTGGGTTTTACCGTCAGCTTTGTACAATTGCAACTCTGCTACTGCTCTGCAAAAGTGAACTCATAGTCAACTTTGGTGAACGGACAGGGGATCTTCTATGCTAATTTAGAGGTCCAAGCCAGACTCAATTTCAAAGCCAGATGTATTATAAGACCAACCAGGCCAGACTCCGTCAACTAGCTGTTGCTCTGCACTTGTGACCGATATCGCAAAACAATTTTTACCTCGACGAGAAGTCTTGTCACATTTTAATCTCGTGGGACGAGATCTCGTCACACCTCTAATTAACACCACAGCTTATTTAATGTAGCACACATTTTATGACATCTTTGCAGCTTGTTTTTGCTCTACAATTCAATAAAATGAATTTAAGTATGGAGGAGAAAGAAAACAAGATCAGCATCACAGCTTTCACTATATCACTGTCTTCAAAGTGAATGCATTCATAAAAGAAGTAAACAAGAAACAGCTTTGAACCACAAAGGGAAGGTAGTTTTCAAGCACTGTTCCCAATACAGGACCCAGGCTGCTTAGAAATCGTTTTAGCCCACTCCTAATGCTATATTTTACTAGTTATCAAGTTGAGGTTCACATATAGTGTGGCCTCTGCAAAATCCTAAAAACAAACTGTTACTAAGCCCCAGAATCTATGTCAAATAACCCCCATCTGTACCAGAGCCGACTTACAGTAAAACCAATGTCTCGTTAACAGCTTAAGCAAAACTACTGCACGATATGGAAACTGATATGATTATATAACATAATACAATAACAAATCTGGTTAAAACCAACAGGAGGGACAGATACCCCATTCAGAATCTCAACCTCTTATTATTATTCCTCTACAAATCTAATCCTGTCAGACAATAAACTACATAAATGCGTCTAATAGGATTATGGCCAGTGAAAATATGTTGGCGAAAAGAGAGATAGAGACATGGGGAAGATTGGGAGAGGGGGGAATAGTGAGAAGGATAAGTGGGGTACCTCTACCACTTTCAAACACTCAAAAGAAAGCTTTGATAGAGGGTCAACACTTGTGAAGGTCTACGACTTTCCCAAACTGTGGATCAGGGCTAATTCCTCGTGGCCCATGGCTGAGTGCTGGGTTTTGGCTTCAAGCAGCAGTGAGTTTATTTAGTGGGTCTCTCAAACATTCCTCTAGTCTCAGCTGAAGCTGAACAATAAGATGTCTGGTGACCAAATGACCTTTGTCCTCCATTTTCAATATCAGTATCCATCCAATCTGGGTGTTCCTATTGCATAATCAGTTTTCCAAATGTTTAAAAAACAAAAATTGTCTTTGACTACGTTTACTGCCAATTTGTGCTTCAACTGTTGATTATGGTGCCATTTACCATTAGCAATGGTCTCGCACTGGTTTAACCATGTTTGCCTTGGCCTTAAACCTGCTTCTCCCTACCAGCTTACAAGGCTCAGTGGAGGGATCTAGATCTGCTGACGGCCAAGAATACAGGGCAGCAGTGGTATTTTCACAAACTGGCACAGAGAAGGAAAGAACCCTGACGAGGAGAGTGAGTGAACATTTTTTATAGAAAGGACAACCATCATTTTGTCTGTCACTTTGCATTAGAAAAGAAATGATTCCAGTAAATGCACATATACATACATCCAAACAGGCCTCCCCTTTAATAGACTATAGCTCTGTGATAAAGGGCCTCGTGCCTCCTCAGGACCACCTACCCAGCAGGAAAACCAGGTCATGCACCTGGAAATGGTCAGAGCCACAAACACTGACAAACTGTATGTGATTAAGGTTGGCTATTACCCAGGACCTTGGCCCACATCAGAGCCAGACAGAGGTGGAGATCGGGAGCACTGTGAGCTGGGAGAGGAGAGATGGACTACACAAATCAGGAGGGAAGAATTATTATTATAAGCAGAGTCAAATCCAACATACTGCAAACACACACACACACACACACACACACAGACACGTAGGGTACCAACATAAACACAGGTGTCAGGAAACACACCCAGACTGAAACTGAAAATATTTGGCATATAGTGGTAGGCACTTATGCGTATCTGTACCCTCTGGCTGGCTAGTGGACACAGGTAACACCCAATGCTTTTTTATTAAGATATGAAGCTGATGTTTTCATGACACCTACATTAAAAGGAAATTAGCTTTTTATTGTTGCTGTTGCCATTTTTGAGAATTGACTAAAGTCCGTGGCACTGCCAACTCCTCTATTGGTCAGGGGAGGATAGTGATATTCAAAGATGATACTGGAAATTTGAGGCTGACACCAACTATGGTTATTTAAAAAAAATAAAAAAAATAAAAAATATTTATATATATATATATATATATATATATATATATATATTTTATTTATTTTTTTTATTTTTTTTTTATTTTACATATTTGTACATATTTAATAATTGATTAATCATTTTAGTTATTGTCTGTTTTATCATTTTGAATTGAATGTTGGTTGGGCAAAAGAAGCAACTTAAAAATGTCTCCTTGTGCTGGGCAATTTTTACATTCTATGACATTGTATAGGCTAAATGATTAATTGATTATTAAAAAAAGATTATTCAATAATGCCAATAACCATTCATTTCAGCCCTATATACTTTATAGTTGAAAAGTAAACTATAAACAAAGAGGACAGTAACATTAAATACATATTGAATGGTAAACTTCACTGGACATCATTATCAAAAAATATTAAAACACAAATAAAACATGTAGGCCTTAATAAAATACATGTGTTAAACTTGAATTGAAAAAAATAAAGATCAAATACACATAAAAATAGAAATACACATACTGATGTGTTTGCATAGAGTGTTAGGGTTCGATACAGTATACGAGTCCAGACTACAATGTGGGTGCTTTAATACGCATTTAAGGGATAGCATAATGCTAAATGAGGTTAATTCTATCTTCCCCACAGATAAAGACAATCAAACAATATAATTCCAAGCTTGAGCACCAGGCCTCTGTCGGGCCTGGCTGTTTGTGAATGACCCCAGAATGTGGCTGCCAAGAGGAGAAAAATATTTTATGATGTGAAACAGCTGCTTGACTTATGGCCATTTACTCAGGATATAGTTAAACATATGGACCACCAGTAACGATCGGTAAAAGAACAAATTCGGGAGACATAACACTAGTAATTTCTGCCACTTGCACAAAGAATCATATTGTCGACCTTCAAGATACTGCATAGTGTTTTCAGTGTGGGTTATATTCTGCAAAACACTATTAAGCTGGGAGACTTACCTAGGTCTGGATTGAGAAGGAAGCACTGCCTTTCAGTTTTTGGACAGCAGACAAACATCCTCCCAGTTGTTTGTACTGTAAATCACATTTACGCTCTACAACGCCCTCCAACAAACCTGCCGTCTACCAACACCTCCTACTGTGACACATTAATTATAACTTCCTGTATACAGCCTATCCCAAGCCATGAATACATAATGCCCCAAAATGAGTCATATGCACATAGCAGACACCCAGCAGTGAATAAATACAACCTATCCATCACACACTGCCCACTGCCCAGTGAAAGATTATGAAAGCCCACAGAGGCTGACAGGAGGCTGGGCCTAGCCAACGGGAAGAATGGAAAATATTGTACTTTATCTTTAAAAAAGTGACATTCAACAGCCATCACAATGTCCCAATTATGCCCTCTATGCCAAACAAGACCTAAAAACTGACAGAGCCAATGAAAATAGATGTCAGAATCGGAACAGGTGACAATCACGTGTTCTTTTAAATTCTGACTTCATATCATTTCAATCCAAACAAGGTTCTAACATGGGATGTAACTTGATTTGTCTCACTCCTGAAAGCCATCTATGTCTTTCCTTAGGACTGTGAAAAATGCAGCGGAAGCTGGCAGGTCATTCGTCTCCGTTGTCCCAGTGGGTGGTGCTGGCTACAGTTTGACTAATGGTCCTGTTATAATGCTTCAGATGTCTGAGTAACGACAAACTATAAAAGCTAAGCTGACTACAAAGTCAACTAATCTGAAATCTACTGCCTGTTTTCCAGTGATGAGAGCTGATAAGGTTTCAGAATAAGGAAATGTCATAACAATAGGAGACTTATGTTGGATCTCGGCAGTTATTAAGTGGCCCATTGATAATGAGAAAGTCCAATTGAGCAAACTGAGTCTAGACTTAAGAATCTCCGGATTTGTTAAGCTCCAAAGCTATTAAATCTCTTATCAAACCTGTTACAGCTTTTGTTTCAGCGGTCAGAACAATTAATATTAATCACCAGTCAACATTTAATATCTTCTGCTGCACATCTCATATTAACTCTGTAGCCGCAAGTTGTGAAAATAAATTAGGCTACTTTAATTGAAGTTAATGTTGATTAATTTAGTAGCTACCACTGAAAACTGTAGTATTTATGGCTTCTCACACAACAACAGGTGACCACAGATCAAAACTAAATCTTGGGGTTGTAGTAATTTATAATGTTAGTTAATTGCAAATGCTAAAGGCTAAACCTTTGATAGGGGATTTGAAATATTCAGTGGATTTGATAATGGTTTGGTTTGATAAAATGCTATCCCAAAAACCTGTTACAGTAACAGTAACTGCTTTTCCGAAGTTATTTTTATTCCACTAGAGGAAAACCTTCTAACATTACTGGTTCTTCCATCGTAGTACTGAAAAGTAAAACGAATGGAATGCATGAAGTGACTTTTTTTTTTTTAAAAGAAAAGCAAAACAGAAGAAGGAATGACAGAAAAGAAAGAAAGTAAGGAGAGGTAAATTCAGGAACTATCCTGAGTCTAAACATCCACTGCCCATCCTTCCTTCCCTACTCTGAACCCCCCCCCCCAATCTCCCCTTCTGTTATTGCTCCTTCTGCTCCTCCATGTCTGTTAAGTCAGCATGACATTTTATGATGCCTGGATATTAAAAAGCAGTTTCTATTATGTGTTGGAGGGAAGTGGAAACAGCCATGCTCATGCTAGGTAATTAGGGAAAGCAGGCGAGGGGATATTTATGAATGCAGGGGAAGGCTAGGGGGAGACCAGGGGAATTGGTGTGTAATGTCCTGCTGTCAGTAGCAGTTTTCTATTTAACTATGTATACAACACTGTTAAAGGTGGAAATTGCTTTTGATCTCATTTATGATCCATGATTCATCTAAATCAGTTGGTGCATTTGTTCTTTGTGATGCGTCCAACTGAACAATGCAAACTGCATGAAAGTAGTGCTAAGAAGTTTTATTAAATAGGGCCATGGCAGGCTAGATACAGTATGATTACACTTGATCAGACAAACACAGATAGGTAACACAGTTAAGCAGACTGCTTAGGGATGTCAAGGGCATTTACTTCAGTAAAATCCCTTATGCAGAAGAGATTGTAATAGGACGCTGTGGTAAACCTGTGTGAATTCCTGCAGCTTTGTCTTATAATTTAATTTCCAACATTGTGTTATATTGATCAGGATTCTGCTGAATTAAGTCTTGGAATTCTTTTTAAATACAATGGTTAGTTTTTACTTTATGTTTTATATAGCTTGTTATATTCCTGCAGATTGATTATAGTTGTATTCATATTTTTAATGCTGGCAATTTTACCGTTTCTACCTGTCCATTTGATTCTTGGCACCTGATCTTGAATTCCTTTTTATGTCTTTTTATTGTTTTTCATCTTTCATTCTTTTATGATGCTCTGTAAAGCACTTTGTAATGCTGGTTTTAATAAGTGCTATATACAGTACATCTTATTATTACCAAAACACATTGTCATTTTAAAGAAAAGAAATTATTTGAAAAATCTACTTGTACTTGTAATATCCGCTATTCAAAATCTCCTTTTGATTTTTTTAACAGGAGATTGCATGGCGCCAGTAGCAACATTTTTCACAGATCGCTTCAGCAGATATACTATAAAACCACTCTGTGTTCTTCTCTCCTGATGTGGTCAGCATATCCGTTTCAGATACTTGCTGGAGAACTTTGATCAGCTTACTGACCACAAACCGTGAAAAGTCTTTTTCATAGAAACCAAAGTTATAATAATATAGTAAGTTCATAAGTAACCTGACTTGAAAGCAAATGTACTCCGTTTAACATCTACATAGGATAAGAGTTCATGTGAATAAAAAGTTTAAGGGAAATAATTGTTGATCAATGTTTAGTTTTTCAGTTTTGCTCAGTGGCCAATGTACGGAACACACACACACACACACACACACACACACACACACATATGATCAGGGTTGTGGCTTTTGGACCTGTGCAGCTGTACTGTATCTTGCCTTTCTCTGTTCAAAAACATTAAACAATATTTCCAGCCAGCCCTCCAGGCCCCCAGCTCAATAACAATTTAAAGCTGGGAGAGAAGTGAGTGGAGGTGGTTCAGACACCTCAGGGCCTTGGGGGCTGCTCTGGGCACTCCATGGAACCACAAACCAGCACAGGTCACACACAAGTTTGTTGCTTTTCGTTTTCTCCACAGCTCAGGGACAAAATGAAGCCTTAACCTCGTAATCTACCCAACGTGTCCCCCGGTAGCACTTCTGGATTTAGAGCTGGGAAATTACACTTCAGGCCTGAGAGGTGAGGAAGGAGGGAGAGATGTGATTTTGAGCATAGCCAATGAAAGATGGCAGTTTACATCACAGAACCACAAGACCGGGGTAAATATTTCAGTTTTCATGACTAAACACCCAAACATGATACTCCTTATAGCATCAATAATTGAAGCAAGCAGTTACACGTTGAAGTAAAGAAGATATCATCATCTGTGTTTATTTCTATATGATTTTATCTTTGATGTTTTGGGTTTCAGAGGTAGGGAAGGATATAATGTGACAGCAGTCTCTCTGCCACCTGTCACAGTGCGGCTTTAGGGGAAACATTCTGTCCTCCCTTCTCCCAAGAGTTGGCTCAGGCCATCCAGCCCACTCTGCCTGCTGCACAATCACTCCTCTGTTCGTGACTCAGGGTGGGTCCCACTCTTTCCACCCGCATTACTGTGAAAACAACCCAATCTCAAACACACTCTCACTCTGGCATAGCCATGTGTAAATACACACATACATACTCCTGGTCCCACTTCTAAACCCATTGCCCACCACGGTGCAGCAGGGCCTATGGGAAACCTAAACCCATTCCTGCCACTTACCATTATAGTCTTGCCTGTCTGCTTCATTGAAAACACATGTATGAGTGTGGGCTTGTGCACATGCATAGATGCATGTAAATGTGAGTCTGCCAGGGTATTCCTACTGTAGCTTTGGGTGTGACTGTGCATACAGACTTCAAACCCTTACAACGTTGGCTGGATACACGATTCCTGTTATTTCACACCCTCACTCCCAGCCTTGATCTTTGCCCACCACTCAGGCATATTTACACGAGCAACCAGTCAGAAAAATCTAACCATGCCACGGTCTGAATATTTACACCAGACTGTACTAATGTAGTCACTATACTCATAACCTCCTTTCACAAATGCAACTTGTTATGTAAATGTGTCAGGTCAGTCTCATGTCTGAATGCGCCCAAGTCACTTTTACACAAGTCACAACGGCAATCGAGGTTGGACCTAAAAAGATGTCTGGAACACTTAATATGCGCAGAAAGCAGTTAAGCGTCTTCTTCTGCCTTATGAAAAGCACAGTAATACATGTATCACTCAATTATTATCTCTTTTGGACAAAGAAAATAAATTCTGTTTAATAAGCCACAAAACCCAGTGAGTGTGCCAATTTAAAAGTTGGGGAGATTCAGATTAGGGCTGCACGAATAAACAAAAAGGTGTGCTGTGCATGTGACACTGTGCACTGCAGTCTCCACATTGTTACACCCTTCACTTTACCGACAGTATTATCAACAGATGAAGCCACCGCGTCTTAAGTGTTTTATTGTACACTGTTAACTCACTTCACATTGTCTTTGCGGTCTCTTTTTCCTCTCGCTTTTCCCTCACACAGCCCTCACGGTCTCTCTCCCTCCTTGCTTGACTGATCACTCACTGACGTCACTCACTCAACGCACCTGCCATTCTCGCTCTCACCTACGCTACCTAGCGGTGTGTGGTGTATGGTCACGTGAGTATCAGAAGTGTTGAGGGTTTCAGAGCTTGCAGACTTTAAGAAGAGGTTGTACAAAGTATATTTTGTAACTTAATCACTAGTTATTATATTACACCCATCTTAAATGGCATTGTTATGTCATACAAAATGTATTTTTTTAATATGAAATTTGTATTTACTTATTTATTGTTCTATTTATTTCATTTGTACTGTTGAGCAAAGCAAAAATGTCTATTTTGGAAAGATGTTTTGTTATTTAATTTTGTAAAACATTAAGTTATTTAAAAAAAGTACTGCACATTTTTTGTTTATGTATTTATTCCTATGCTCATTTAACTTTGTATGTTTCAAAATGTTAGCATTTTCCTTGATCATCAAGCAAGTAGACTCATGATACCATTATATGGCAATATTGTAAATCGCAATATGACTTTTTCTCCAAATCGTGCAGCCCTAATTCAGAACAATCAATAGAAATTATTTTCCCCCTCATGGTGCAGGAAAAATGACTTTTGTACAACCATAATCAAACGAGTACTCTCTGTATTTCAATGTTCATGCCAACTGCATGAATGAATACATTTTATATCCAGCAAAATACTTTATATACAGCATGTGAGCAAATAGTTCCATCTAAATATCTTGTCATCCTATGCTTGGGCACTGATATGGAATTATTTTTGTGTCTTTAATACCAAGCAAAACTTCTCAAGTATCAAACAAAAATCACTAACTCAAGCAAAAAAACTGTCACCTCAAAAGGTAAAACTTAAAACTTGCAAACAAAACATTTGTGTAGTCGTAAACTATTGGTCTTATATTTGTTTGATATTATGTCCTTTTGTTTACCGTTCCCTCTGCTTCTTTCTCAATGATCAGTCTTTTGATCTCTCCATCACGTTTGCAGTTTCGCTCCCAGCTTTCTCGTTTGCGCTTCCCAAGTCTTTGTTTGCGATTCTGACACAAAGCTATCGCGTGGGCGGGTCTTACAGGGGTGCATCCCCATTGGCTAATGCGTATTTGGAGTATTTTTGAGTGACAGCTCTGTGCCTGCCGGCCCCCTGACGTTTCAGTGCAGTTAACTTAAGAGATTTTGGAGGACACACAAACCACTCCACAGCGGATTCCTACAAGATTAATAAAATGTAAGTATTGCTCATATATATTGTCTGTGATGTACTTTGCAAGCATGGTTACTAGACGTTTGTTGTTTCGTTGTGTTAAGTTACTAATTAGCTAGTAAAGCTGTTAACTTAGCATTTAGCGTTAGCAGTTAGCTAACTATCTAAAACTTGTAGCTATGTTAGGCTACTGAGCTAATTTGCCATGGGAATCATGAAGTCTTAGTGTCTTACTCAAGGAGCTGTATTAATTATCGTCTTCTCTCTGTAGAATAATGAAACATTGTGGGACGTGCAGGACCCCGAGCAGAGCAGAGCTACGATGCTGTCCCAGGTAACGTTAGCTAGGTCAGTAACGTAGCTATATCTGATAACCAATACCCTAGCATTGTGTATTAAGTAGTACGATGTAGAAGCTGTGCATATAATGTATTCCTATCTAGAGGTTGACACATACATTACATAATGTTCCATCTATACACTGTTTCTTTTTGTATTGCACTGCTGCAAGATGGCAGATAACTGACATATTTTTTGTATATTTTAACAATGTAAATTTCAACAATATTTAGAATGAATGCATATTGTTACTATTATCCAAACAATGTACTTTTAACTAACACACTTTGCTAAGTGATCATTATTGTTTTTTAGTGATGTGCATGGCTGATGAAGCTCGGGTCCTGCTGGCTGCCCTGGACCACCTTGGCAGATTACCCAAGGGAAAAGCAGATGGATCATTTGAGTAAATTCAACATGAAGCCATATTGTACTTTACACATGTAGTCAACACGGAGGTAGGAATCTAGAAAGTGTGATCAATAATATTCCAGAAATAAGTGTTCCAGTAGTGATTATGAAAGCTATAAAATGTTCCTAGAGTGCAAAATTAAAATTATTTATTATTGAGCTAAATTCAAACTTTTTTTTCATCTAATAAGGTACTTCAAGCTTTACAATAAGTCAAGGAAGTGAAGGACTACAGCCACATCCCAGCCCTTCAAAGAGGCTGTCATCCAGACTGGAGCGGTCGGCCATCAGTGAGCTCAGGAGACCAGATGATCCCAGGCGTCCAGGAGTTGTGTGTGATATTCCTGCACCACCCTCAGAAGTGTTGTTGCAGACACAAGTCAGCACAGAAATACAGCTTGCTTTAGGTGAAACTGAATATGTGAAATATATTCATAACCCTATTACTCAGTATGTTTGTGTATTGTTGGTGATGAAAAACTGATCCTGACCTGTGATGTACTGCAAATAATGACTGACACTGAGTTCCAGCTTCTTCTACCACCGGGGCCCCAGCCAAATACGTTCAAATATCCATTATGTATGTGAAGTTTTATATTGGACTAAAAATAAAGCATTATAATAGTCTCAACCTTATGTCCTGTATTATGTAATGAACCAAACTGACAAGGGTGAATGTAAAAAAGTGTTTTAATATATTATGTGCATTTTAAAATATAATTACAGTAAAACAATGTAAACACAAATTAAATTACAGGACAGTATACTGTATATATATTGATATACAATGGACTTAGAAACTACAAGTACACAAATGAAAATAAACTTAAGAAAAAGGTTATTGTAAGTGTTAATTGAGTATCTCAGTAAAATATGATCAATACATACTCTATCGGTCTATATCCTGGCTGTTAGAAGCCTTAGCAAACAGTGTTTCCTCCACAGAGAGACTGAAGGCTCCTCTCCCTCTGCTGCTACCACCTCCTCCTGGTTGGTCTAACTGCTGCCTGATGTGAGCTGTGATAGAAAAGTATAACAAAGTTCCTTACACAAATCAAATGGTAACAAAGTTCTTATTGATAACTGCAGCTTCTAAGATTGGGTGATTTACAATTAAAATGACTTGCTTTTAAGTAGCCATTAGCAACAGGCTTTAAAAACAATATGAACACTTTCCTTATGCTGACCTGCTTGCAAATGCAACAGAATACATGTAATTAGAGTTAGGATAGCCAGTTTTGTCATAACTAGGAAGTACAGATGAACATTCTTGTTGTCTTGTAATGTCATCCTCTTGGTGTAAATGTAGCTATCATTACTGAGTTTCTTTTTATGCTATGCTATGCTATAATAATGCACATATCTATAAAGATGAACCAGTTAGGCACAGCTAACACTGCATATGTACTGTATGTGTCAACCTCTAGATAGGAATACATTATATGCACAGCTTCTACATTGTACTACTTAACCAATACCCTAGCATTGTGTATTATCAGATATAGCTACGTTACTGACCTAGCTAACGTTACCTGGGACAGCATCGTAGCTCTGCTCTGCTCGGGGTCCTGCACGTCCCACAATGTTTCATTATTCTACAGAGAGAAGACGATAATTAATACGTTAGCAGTTAGCTAACGTTAAATGCTAAGTTAACAGCTTTACTAGCTAATTAGTAACTTAACACAACGAAACAACAAACGTCTAGTAACCATGCTTGCAAAGTACATCACAGACAATATATATGAGCAATACTTACATTTTATTAATCTTGTAGGAATCCGCTGTGGAGTGGTTTGTGTGTCCTCCAAAATCTCTTAAGTTAACTGCACTGAAACGTCAGGGGGCCGGCAGGCACAGATCTGTCACTCAAAAATACTCCAAATACGCATTAGCCAATGGGGACGCACCCCTGTAAGACCCGCCCACGCGATAGCTTTGTGTCAGAATCGCAAACAAAGACTTGGGAAGCGCAAACGAGAAAGCTGGGAGCGAAACTGCAAACGTGATGGAGAGATCAAAAGACTGATCATTGAGAAAGAAGCAGAGGGAACGGTAAACAAAAGGACATAATATCAAACAAATATAAGACCAATAGTTTACGACTACACAAATGTTTTGTTTGCAAGTTTTAAGTTTTACCTTTGAGGTGACAGTTTTTTGCTTGAGTTAGTGATTTTTGTTTGATACTTGAGAAGTTTTGCTTGGTATTAAAGACACAAAAATAATTCCATACACTGACAGACTTTAAAAATCGCAAGCAAAATTAGCTAATAATGTTAAATGATGAAACTGAAGAGAAAACATTAGTGGAATTACTGTGAGAAGCGTGGGCAAGCGTGTGATAGCCATTAAATAAGGCTTCAGCAAATGGCAAAACGTTTAAAAAATATTTTTAATGTTTTAAAATCCATGACTAATGCAGCCTGTTAGAAAACAGACAACACTCTTTTTCCGTCATACCATAACTTTACATTTTACTGCTGTGACACTGCACCAGGTGCCAAATATCATGCAGGCACATGGCTCTTTCCGTTAATGTCAGTAATGTCTAAATGAAGACGCAAGAGGCATTGATGTAAAAGACACCTATGTCTAAATAACCCATACTTAGACAGATGAAGACGGAAATGTTGTGTATTCCATGTCTGAAAAGGGCTATAGAGCCAGAGAGCTTGTCTACAGAATACAAAAGAACTTCACTGTATCACTATCCTCTCAGGTAGTCACATGATTCATAGTCCTACTTGCCAACAACGTAACACCTCAGCCATGATATATAGCAACAGGGACAAATCACCTTGTGTGAAAATCCCCCCATATTCCCATTGTATGTGGAGGATCCTCCTAATGTATAATGATGAAAATGTTCTGCCACTGTGACAAGGCAGTCTTTGCTTCAGTGTAAGAGACCCATGAGCCAACATATGGTTCAGTGTATTGCAGCCGACACTGACGCATTGCGAGTCAAGTTGGAGTTGGGCTGACTTCAAGAGGAGGCTCTTCCAAACCACTTATATAGATCATCAGAGACAGAGAGCTCTCCCTTAGCCTGTACACGCTTCTAAAGTGGGCCCATTCAGTCAGAAATGAAAATAGAAAGTGTACTATGTCTTTGGAGTACGAGTGCATTTATGTGTGTGGTATGAAACTCATATAGACATAGGAGCATAAGGGTGAGCCAATACTTCTTTCTTAAGACCACACACATGCACACAAAAATAATCACGCACACATTCATGCATAAATACACACACAGATATGCTTACTTAAAACACATTTAAACGAGACAACACAAAATGACAACCACAGGCCAAGGAACACAAGCCTGCACTGTTGCTGTATCCCCTTCCAGTGACAGAGAGAGCCTCAACATTTTCCACAGCTGGGTGCGCTAGTTAAACACTCTCAGAAGTGATGTCTCTTTGATGAGCTGTGGTAAGTGATATAATAATCACACTGGCGCACGTTTGCCAGAACACTTGCCCATATTGCCTCGCTAGTTCAATGCCCCTGAGGGGAGATTTAGTCAAATAAACAGATCCCATTTCTAAAGGCAGAGACTGGTAATGAGGAGTCAAGACCTGGCAGATCTACCCCCTCCCCATTACTATCACCACTCTCCTGCTAAAGTGTTCATACTGTTAACATTCCTGACTCACAACTGCTGCTGCTGGAGTCAGGAGGGGAGTTTATCCTGCCACCGACCAAGGCTGGCCATCTCTGAGAGCACACTGGAGGGCTTTGTGTCACTGGAACATATTAGACAGACACAGACAGAGAGACAGACAGACAGACAGACAGACAGATGAACACTGAATAAGCTCTTACTGGCAAACACACAATACCCCAATTGATCATTTATGCCACCAATGCATCAGATGCCCTATATATCACTATGAGACTACAACCACGAAAGGCAGTGATACACTGGCTTAATTTTGAGACAATAAAGTAGATGGGCAATTTTGAAAAAAAAATAAATAAAAAAATAAAAAATAATAATAATAATATATATATATATATATATATATATATATATATATATATATATATATATATATATATATTTTTTTTTTTTTTTTTTTTTTTTTTCATTATAGTTTTGTTCCTTACAGGCCATTTTATCGGCACCAATTTTGTCCCAAATGATACCACCCTTACCTGCTGTTAGCAATGTCTACTCTCATGGTCTCCAGAACAGAGATATCTCTTTTTGCCCTTGCAGAGTATAAAAAACATATTTCCACACATGGACCACTATCATAGGTGCTACAATGATTTCACAAAACAGCTTTATTATCTCAACTGCCTAAACCCAGAGTCAGGAGGTTTTATTTGATTCTACTGCAGAGGGCATTGGTGGAAGCGCTGTGACGATAACCGCATCACCGCAATACCGGCAGTGATGTGACACTTCCGCAGCGATAGCATCATCACCGCATTTTTTATTTTTTTTTTGTATTTATTTAATTAAATGTTTTTGCTAGTGAAAGTTACAGGAGTGCATATGTCATGTGATATGAAATATAATGAACACAATAATCATTGTTTAGTTATCCTCATCGACTGTCTTCTATCCTATATTCAAGAGATTATGGAGAGAGAAAAAAAACTTAAGTTGCTCGTCACTTTAGCTTCCCACAAGAGGCTAGACAGTACATTAAATAAATGGGGTTTTTTTTATTATTATGAATTAATTCTACAGGTAACGTAACATTTAATATAATACACGGTAGGGAAGGCAAAGACATTTCTCCATTCTTAGCTGAGGTGATCACATTAACGTTACCGCTGCAGTGTTTACTATTGCACTTAGCCTAGCAGCTATCGGAGTTTCCTTCTGCTTATTGCTTAATCCCGACAAAACACCAAGGTTAAATTTCAGCCTGCATGCACGTTTTGTAGCCTAAAGGTAGTTACACACCAACCAGACGACCGACCGTCGGCAGAAAAGGCAGTCGGACTGATCAGTCGGGTCCCCGAGGTCCAAAAAGTGCCTCAGAACACACCGAAGAGACGCCGACTTGAGCATACGCTCTGCGCGTGCGCGAAACGTAATACGTCGCCATAGCAGCAGGCGGCGCTGCTCTGTATTGTTTCCATTAACAGTCTGATTGTTTCCCAGAAAATGAAAACCGGCAGCTGATTGGACGAAAGCGTCACGTGGTTCTTTTTTCTCCAGAAATTCACAGCCAGACTGTCATGGCGGCTTGTTCAGAATACAATCTCATATTGTACTAAAATAGTTCACCGAAACGTGTTTCTGAAAACGTTTTAAGCGAGAAATAGGCCATGCAGTTGCTGAATCTTTCTTCATTTCAGATCGACATCCGCTCGCCATTTCTGGGTGAGTCCTGACTGCCCTGTCTCCGACTGAACATGTCGGGTCAGCCAAAATGACGGACGACGGCACGGAACACACTGAACAGACTCGAGTCACCGACCTCGCCAGACGGTCCGAAGGCCGATAATCGGCTCTGTGTGTCAGCACCTTAAAACAAAGCAGCTTATGTTGGTAGAGAGAGTAACAAGTTTGCGGCCTGCCGAATCGCCCTCTCTGCTCAGATCAGCTGCTAGACCGCTGTGCTGCGAATCTTCTGCCCCTTGGCATTGTCGCCAAACTTTTTTTTTTTTTTTTTTAACTTTATTGACAATAGAGCTTTCTGAACTGTCTGTGAAATAGATCAAAGGAGAGGAGAGAAAGCAGCGCGACCGTATATGACAGCAAAATGCAGTAAAGACTCTCACATTGAGCTGACATGGAAACACGATGACTGCAACATATGTTGTAAGGTTTAAGCCAATGCTTTTTTGGGGGTAACGCCCTTCACTTTACCGGACAACAGATGAAGCCACTGTGTCTTGAGAAGCTTGTTGTTTTATTGTTCACCTTTAACTCACTTTACATTGTCGTTAACATACATTGTTGCTAACTCTTTTCCTCTCGCTTTTCCCTTTTACCCTGCCATTCTCGCTCTAACTTACGCTACTCTCGTAACAGGGGTTGCAGTTAACCGCCATATCGCGGTGATGCGTTGTTTCTTCACCGCGGTAACAAAAAATCTATACCGTCACAGCCTTAATTGGTGGTCCTGAGAAAACTATAGGCTAAAACACACACACACGCACAGTGACTCAAAGAGTCATGTAAACACGGAAATGTGAAATCAAATCCATAACAGATTCTTAGTTAAATTCTATTGAAGAAATTCCATTATTCTCAGCAAAATGCACGTGTATCTCTGAGGTCTAACAAGCGCTTTGAATGCTTTTCCTTCCTCATAAAACATCTTGAAACCTGCATTGTTTACACCCATGTTTGCTAGCTGATGGTGTTGCTTCTTCTCTGCTTTTGTAACCGCATTGTTATGTTCCCTGCTGTGTTCTCACCACTAACTGTTGAACAGTTGGAATAGTTTAATTATGGGCAGGAATGTGTACTGTACACATTACATGACTGGATCCTCATGTGTGAGATAAAAACAAAATAGGGATCTCCTCATGAAAACATTGCCCCATAGAACTAGTGGTCAAAAACTCCACAGGATATCTTTACATAATGCAAATAACCTAAAATGTCTTTGATATGATTAAATACATTGGTTGTGCTCACACCAGTAGCATGATTGTGTAGGAATAATTTACCAATATTACTTATGAATATTAAGTTGAACAGATTGGTACTAGTCCTGTCCTACTGGGAAATTGCCCCCTGCTACAAATATGTCAAGAATGAAATGCCTTAAATGACTGGGAAAGTGCTGGGAAAGATAATTAAGAAAAACAACTAAAATACACTGCATAAACCCATTTGTACTAAATAGATAGAATACATACTACCATTAGGGCTGTAACGATACGCGATATGAAACCGAATTCGCAACAAATTCAACTCCCAGAGTAAATAAATTAAGTATTAGTCGTCGTCGGGAGGAGATTTTCGGCACGAACACTGGTAACGCTAACGGAGGTGTAACGTTACGAATGGCCGCTGTTCTGACTCGGGTGCCTGGGTCTGTTTCCCCGACGGTTCAGTAAACTGTCGTTAGCGTCCTTAGCACCGGAGTTAAGTGCTGACCGGGTTTGAATTGCTGTAATGATAGTGGCTGGCTGCTAGCTAGCTGGGGGCTGACTGTGGATGTGTCCCCGGGGCTGTTGTCAGCTCTCATCCCGACTGAGGCACAGCCTCAGCGGTGTGCTAGCTGGCTAAATTACCATTAGATTAGTCGTCTATCTATACAGTTAACGTTACTGATGAATTCGTGGGTTAGCCCAGAGTTGTTAATCGTGGTCAAAACAATCATACTAAAAATAACTGAGCGTGTTGAACGATGTCGTAATCTTACGACCACCAAGAATTAGCTAACATTATAGACCAAGCATTAGCATTAGCTACTTGTCAACCAGCACCTTTACAGTAGGCTAACATTAATGCAACACCAAAGCACTTTTCCTCTTCGGTCCCCCTACAGGGTGGAAGCGGAATTGTCCATTACCGTTACCATTACCATTATTCTTATGTCTCATTCGAACTACAAATCCGCTATCCTGTTACGAGTTGATGAACCACTGAAATGATTTTGGAAACATCATTTTAAGGTACAAAAGTATCTTTGGTGTTGGATCGATCGATATTGAAATCAACCAATATCAATAAATAAGGTCTCTGTTGTATTACTGTGTTGCAAAGTGGCATGTAATCAATGACAAAACGATGCCATGTGGCAGAAAAAAAGTTGTATTACGTTTACTGAGTATAACGTTTCTCCAACCCCCCCCTCCCCCCAAAATAGAATTGAGGTTTGGATCGAATCGTGGGTCAAAAATCGTGATACGAACCGAATCGTGGGTTTGGTGTATCGTTACAGCCCTAACTACCATCACAGCTTGCTCTCTATTCTCTTAATTTTCCATACTTATACGCCAAAGGGTTGATGGAACCGTGTGCTTGTTCATAGACTCAGAGGGTAAAGTGTGTGCATATGAAGTACCAAACAAATAAATATAATTTGGCCCATCCATTTTAATATTGACATATCCACAGAATCCACCAGCCCTTAGCTTTTTCTTTCTTTCTCGCCATTCGGATTTCCTGTCTGGTAATAAGCACCTGAATACATAAAATATGTTGCTCAAGTCCATCCTGTTTATAATAATGTTTTATTTAGTGTTTTGTATTATCATAATCAAAGTTCCAATAAAAATAACAAAGTAGAATAAAATATACATATCAAGTGACAGCCTAGTTCCGTAACCTGTCCCGCGCGGAATCTTGATGTTATGTTAACAAACAAATTAGCATTTAAATGAGTCCTGCATTTTATCCTTCAAGGTTATGTTGTTATGGATATTAAATTAGAGTGTGTACTTGCTTGTGTGTGCACTTGTGTTTGCGTGAGTCTACAAGTGTGTGTGTATGTCTGTGTGTGGTCCATAAGCTGCCAACCGACAAGTCCCCCAGAGAGGTGTTAGAGCAGGTTTGTTTAGGGTTGATTTGGGAGATAGTGGGGTGGAAATGTGCACGTTCCACTGTGTGTGGGTTTCGGTCTGCACAGGCTTGAGGCGAAACGGTCCAGACTTTTTGTAACTGCAGAAGATTTAATATTTCTCCTGATGGACAATGTCATCATAGTTGCATCAAGTTCTCCTCAGCTAATGAGTCTAATATTTCTGTATTTTCTCGATGGACGAAGTCTGCAGAAAACACACAGGTAGAGTGTTTTTGTCCCTGTGCTGGCCTGCTTTGGATGGTTATCATGTTGGCTGGGCTCCTAGAGCAGCAGTCACACCGATGAAAGTGTGTGGACTATTATTGTGTGTGGACTGGTTATTGTAGAGGTGCTACACACTACACAGTGACTGTTTGAACAGCAAACAGTGCTTAGATACACACTGGACCCGCCAGATGGCTCAACTGCCAGTTTATAGAGTAAATTCCAAAATAGAGACATCAAACTAGGTCTACTAGGCAAGAATCAAGACTTTCTGAACTTGATGGTACAAGATGATCTACATCTGCGCTTGACTGCCGCAACAAGTCCTGGACAATCAGCTGCATGCTACTAAACTAGCTAATCTATCCACATACAGGATTTCTACAGGAAGAGATATAACTACGTGTTAGGAAGCAGAAACATTGGGTCGCATTCGCCCTGCACACATTCAGATCTGCAGATGATATTGTGGTGAGTCCACACTTAATCTCTAAGGCAAACTAATCTCCCTTTAATACAGTTGATTCACGAACCTGCTCAAAAACATGTTGTTTTTAATCTACCCCTCGCCAGCTCAGCAGCCATAATAAAATGTGGATTAACTTGTAAGCTGGGTGATATGTGGAGGTTTTTTTCTGATTCTTATGGCAGAGCGTCTCTTTCAGTCTGCAACAGTAAATATGTATGCTAATATAGTAGCTCATAAAGTCTTTAAAAACCTCCACATGATATTACAGACAAAAAAAGTGCACATATTCAAACACACACACAAACACTGTTTGCTCATGAATGCAAACACAGTGATGACATTGCCTGAGGCTGTTTACATCTATAAGCATCAAGTATATTAAGTCTATACCTAGTTTTTGCATTAAATTATTCAGTAAAATCTTCTTTCAGTCTTTACTATAATGTCCAGTCAAAATTAATTTGGAATTGCTGCAGGTGTTAATGCGGGAAAATACTTTACAACCTCTTAAATATGACACTTGTTTACAGCCTGAGAGAATATTATCATCTGACGTTATTTGTTTCTTTATTGATTTTACCCTCAGCCCATAATTCGACAGTTTTACTATTATTTTGTTATTTTTGTAGCCGGAGAACACAAATTGATGTTCCAGTTTGGATGGAATTGAGGTGCTTGTTAAGAATAGGTAAGTTTATTATTTATTGTTATAACTTTTTGCCTTGTTTTTGTTTTATTGTTTAACATTTAAGTCAAATGCAAAAGGAACAAGAAATTAAAAAAAGATAAAAAGACGAAAAAAACAAATTCTGAAGCATGTCAAAATGGATATGCAAAAGTGAGGGCTGGTAAACAGCACAAAGGAGACATAGAGCAAAGAGAAAAGAAAAAGGAGAGAAACTTTATTCAAAGCATCTATTTTATTCAACATTACTTAACAATTTTTCAAGGATTCTGACTATCCTAAAACAGAATTCTCATACACTTTTTGTATAATCACATGACCTCTTGGGGAGCTGTGTCATCTGTAAGGTTTCAAGGTAAGATGCAATATTAAAGATATAGTGCGTAGTTTCTGTCGCCCCCACGAGGAATTCTAAGTTATGACAGCAAAACTGTCGGCGCGTCCACATGATACAAGCCTTTCGTGATCGCGCACAGCCCCCACCCCTCCTCCACACAGTTGCTAGTAGCCAAGGAGGAAACGGAGGATTAAAAAAACATGATGGACTCTTCAGAAGAGGTAATTATCTTCACTCGAGTTTCTGCGCACGAAAGTTGCCGGACGACACAATCTTCTGAACATAGCCATACTGAGAAATACAGAGAGAGTTTTGTGGAGCTGATAGTCTTAATTAGCTTTGTAGCAACTCATTTGGCAATGGCTTGAACGTAACGGACGTTCATTAATATCAAAAAGTTGCGCACTAAAGCTTTAAAAGAATAGTTAATGTAATGTTTACAAGGGTTGAGCAAACAGTCTTGTTGACGTTTCTGTTTATACAATTTAAAAATATCTTTTACAGACAACCATTAAGTAGTCTGTGGTCTACCCACATCCTTTAATCCATAGGTGGGGTCCAGTGATTTGATAGAACATGAACAGAGCTCCAATGACCAAGGCCATGTGGACATGGTTACAGTTGGGTCCACTCCTTCCTATTAATCCAACTGAAACAAGAGCTACACTTTAGATCACTACTTGGATATTCCAAGACACACTGATCCATCACAGGGAATGTCAACCTGGAAGCACTCAGACCCCCAAGCAAACCATTTCCTGAAGCCATACCTCCACCAATCGCCTAGGCCAGACATTTATTTATATAGCACTGCTATCCTGTGTAGTTTGGGCCATTGCAAAAACTAATTGGGAATAAATGGGAATTTACTGAGCCTGGTTTCAACAGTAGAGCCTATAGTGGAGTGTCTGATATGTCTTGCGGGTTTGTGACAGGAAATAAAGATTTACAAACGGAGTAGAATTCCCTTTAAGACATGCCAGTGGAAGGTGGGGTGTTGTTATTCTAAAGTCAGAAAATTCCACCTCCACCCCAGAAACACATATCCTGTAGGTCCACAGCCACAGCACATATCAGAGTGGGGGTTCTGCCTCAAAGGGTTTATATCCTATTTGAAAAGATCTTGAGGCTGATGGAAAAAAACATGAATGCCACACACAAAAAAGTACTTTAAACAAATATGACAGAAGCACAGCATGAACATGTATTTTACCATATAAAACCTTAAAAAGTGTATTTTAGGAAGTTTGTGACATTTCAGGAGGTAAGGAAATGAACCCATGATCAATGTCAAATGACCAGTTTGTTAACAGTCGGTGTTCTCTCTGGTGAAGGATGCTCATCTTTTGTCAGTGGATAATGTGTGTTATTTGTTCCAGAGCACTTATCAAACAAGATGAGACCATCATAGAGGGAAGAACAAGTCTGATGATGAATCACCACTTATTTTACACTACAGAAAGCTGTGGTTTATCGGCTGGTCAGCAGCTGATCACACCTTTCTTTCATTACTGAAATGCACAGGACCTTTGTCAATGTATTGGGTGGAGAGGAAAAAGGCAAACTAAAGGGACTTTAGCTCTCTCTCTCTCTCCCCCCGTTTTATCTCTCACACCCTCTTTCGGTTTACACACACACACACACACACACACACACACACACACACACACACACACACACACAGAGGACTTGAAAGACCAGTTTCAGGTGTTTGAACTCATCATTACCAACTCCAGCCTGGGGATCTGCTCAACCTGACAGCCTTGTTGATAGATTGTAATTGTATGGCCGCAATTGATTGACTGCACCTCACTCAATGTAATATGCATTTGTTGGAGGTTACAGGTAAAGGGAAAGGCAGTAATGACTTTCCTTCTTGTCCTTTGGCAAATGACCCTGTACAAACTCTGACGGACACTTTACCATACTGAAGGGGGAAAGGATACTTTTGCATTTCACTGTGGATATTCTGCTTACCAGGCAGAAGAAGGTTCTGGTTTCCCTTTTAATCAAATTTCAATGATTCCAATGGAGGAGATTTGTGGCGGTCTCTCTGTGTGTTCTTTAAAACCAGTATTTTCCTCCAGCAGCTCCAGGTAATTAATCATCCATGCGGGTTTTAAAACATCAGCGACTCTCCCCGCTCCGTTCTCTCAGTCAGTACTTTGCCTCTGTTGTCCCAATGTGTGAGTGATTACCACCAAACTAAATATATTACATATTCCAAAGTGTGGAAAATACACATATGGCGTGGTCTTTGAAACAGTGTTTTATTTGAAGCATAAGCGGAAAAGAAAAAAGGAGGCTGAATGGAGTGTGACTTCCAATGTACAGGTGCAGCTAACGAAGTTGTAGAAAAGGAAAGGGGAAATGTACAGTAGCAGGTCAACAGTTTTCACTTTTTTAACAAGCCAAGAGTGACAAAAAAAACTTCCTTGCCAAAGCTGGGTGTATTTGCCATTAAATTGGAAATGCCTGGGAAATATCTTGGTGGAATTCAACCATTGGTTTTTCGTAGTCTAGTATTTCTTGGTGGTAGTGGTATTTTTTCAGACTAACTTCAAAACAAATCTTAAATTATCATTGTTTTTAACAGAAGCTATTCTGTTTTGGTTTTGCACAGGCTTACAGGCTCTACACACTTGCTTGACCACCCACTTTAGGGCAGGGCACGGAAATTTGCATGTCCTTATTTGGCCAATCAGGATTGAACCAGCAATCTCTCTCTGCTGTGTAAAGTCCATCGAACGTAAGTCAGGCTCATGCCCATGCTCTTTTTACCCAATTTTACTTTCTGACTCTATTGCTCCTGTTTCTGTTTGCAGCTCTCTCCAGCCCTCCTTTTACAATGTTGACCTGAAGGTGGGATATAAAGCCCCATCTCACTCTTCTACTGATGGCTGCTTCTCTGCAGCTTCACAACTATGACCCCTGTAATAGCAGTAGTGCTGAAAAGGTCAAATCTGTTGCTGATTTTCAGTACAGAGTTTAACTGAATAAACTGAAACTTTCTTGGGTGGCGTTGGACAAACTAATTTAAGCCTTTTATTGGTGATCCAGAAAGATGGGTTTCTTCTTTTCTTCTAAACATTTTGTCCGCTAATTGCTACACACAAAAGGAAGCTTATGATTGGCTGATTACTGCCACATGAAAGTGGGCTTTTTCTCCATATGGTCTTACAGTGTATATACCTGAAAGCCTAGTGGGAACCTCCATCCTATCTGTGTCCCAGGGACTGAAATGCATGTGCAATGGGCTCCTGAATCCATCCATGAATCCATGAACTGGCAGCAGTCAGAGGTGGTAGGTGATGTGGTGGTTGGGTTAAACCAGATTTGCACATGTTGCAATGGTCAGGTTTCTATCCAAAATGTAATCCAAAACAAAAGAAAGAAAATGGAAATGAATATGCATTTCCATTCACTACCATTAAGTGAAAATAGAGTTGAGCGCATGAAGATGAACAGCTAGTGATGGTAAGTTTCCAGCCAGTTGCCATTTAACCATGATAAAAGAGAGCGCAACAAAACAATTTCATTTAAAGGAATGTACGTCATGATTTATGTCACATTTTGTTTTTGCAGATAGATGAACTTTTCCACCTCAGCCGAGCATAAAAAAATTATTTTTGTGATATTTCGGCTTTCTGACTTGTGAACTATCCCATTTTAAAGCATTGTATATCAATATCGGAGTCCCTGTGTTTCTACTAAAGGTGGTTATCTGGTCAATGTTACTTTAACAAATGTAAATGATTAGTTGATTAATCGATTAGTTACTCAAAATAAAATTATTCTGCAAATATTTTGATAATTATTTAATCATCAATCAGTAATTTTTAAGCAAAAATGCCAAGCATTTGATGGTTCTAGGTTCAAGAATGTGAGAATTTGCCACTTTTCTTGATTTTACATTATATTATATTGAATATTTATGGATTTTGAAATGTTGTCAAACAAAACAAGACATTTTCTGATGTCACCTTGTGCTCTAGGATATTGTGAGGGGAACTTTCCACAGTTTTCTGATGTTTTGTAGACCAAGCGATAAATCGATTTATCAAAAAAAGATATCAGCACATTAGGCTTATCGATGATAGGTAGTAGGAGCCATTTTGCTAAATTTACAAAAATGAATGTAGCTACTGTATCACTTAGTCAAATATCACCTTAGGTAGGATCAGTGTTTTGAAAGGTCCATCAGCCTATTATTACACATACACTGACAGTTGCACACACACTATAAACATGAACCTTTTGTGTGCATTGCATGAGGGTGTTTACAGAGGACAGTAAATGTCATGAGATGAGAGGATGACACCAGAGGTTAACCATTAAACCTCAAGGCCTTGTTCCTTTCATAGGATAGTAACAGCTTCCACAGCAGATTGTATGACATGCATGCACACACAGGTGCAGACACATGGCTCCTTCTCAGTGATACTCACATACTTTGCATACAAGTTCCTGTATCTAACAATACCACCATAATTCTTTTGTTTCATCGAGCAAGCTTCTAGAGCAGAGTGGATCTAAATCAAGCTTCTAAAAGCTGCATACGAGTCTGAGATGTTTCCTGGGTTATCTGACAAAAACAGAGGACATAATGAGAGACAGATCGGTTTCCCTTTAATCTACTTCTCCTCTTCCTCCTCCCCTTGCTAAGTCTTCCCATCTCTCTGCTCTGCCATTCTGAGATACAGGACCTATACCCAGGCCTATCTTAGCGCACAACCGGATCATACCAAGCCACTCCTCTCTCTAGAAATAGAGGAGGGCCGGAAAAAGACTCCCGTTTGCTGACGTCATCCCATCAACAGCAGGGGACACAAGGGAGAGGTAGCGCGTAGATTACAGGTCTCTAAAAATAAAATTGAAGTATGGCTTCTGTTCTGCAACTTCCCTTATTCCTTCTCTCTCTCTGTATGTTTTTTTGTAGACCGTTTATCTTCATAGTGTGATATACTGTATACACACTGTTAAATGTGTGTTGACTTTATGATAAAGTCTAGTGTTGACCATGATCCTTGTTTAATAATATACTTACATACGCACATTATATAGGTGTGGCCTGGTTGCACATTATTGTTTTAAGCCTCGGCCTCTTGCTCCGTTTTACTGGTCTCAGAGGACAGCAGGCATTGAGTACTAATTGGTTCCAGAGCGAACCATAACACAGATTTCACCAACGACCATCCGCCTTCATCACCACAGGACCGTAACGAGTGTTTTGCAAACAACACAGTGGGGCTGATAAGAGGCCAGGTGGGTAATTGATGTGGTTACTAAGTGGCTAATTTGCATTCTTTACGCATATAAACTAAGCAGAGGGAGAGATAGGGGTAAATTGGACAGGGTTGGGGGGAATTACAGTCATAAATGGCAACATGAACTCAAAATGTAGTCTAAAGTGCCGCAAATTCTTGGAGAACACTCACAAGTATATAATAATAAGGTGCTTCAGGACTTTCAGGACAATTCTCTAGGCCGATTCCGAATTTTTTCATTGAGTTTGACCTGCAATACCGATTTTAGCCTATTCCGATTTCATTTTTTCTAACCACTTTACAGCACACACAAATATTTATTTTCTATCTTTTCTTTAATAGAACATTTTTTGAACAGATAATCAATCGCTATAAAATAGAACTATATGAATTACTCCTGGTGTGGGAAATTCACACACTATCTAAAGTGCAATGTTATGGAAGAACCATTTCCTTCTTTTCACATCCAATATCCAACTAAAAAAATGTGATATATTTAGCAAACTAAACTTCTGTGATTGTTTGAGTGCAAGTCGCAGAATAGCGCAGACACACGCTTCACACCGCAAGCGGGCACACGCGGCACCCGGCGGAAAAGGTAGAGAAAGGAAAAAGAGACTCTCTGTCCGAGAGATAACTAGCCAGTGGAGATCGCGTGTGTGCATCCTTGACAACTGTAAGTCGTATAACTTATGTTGTCAGTTCATAGTTAGCTGGTGATTTCGTTGTTTGTGTTCTTCACCTGCTAGCTAGGTTGCACGTGGCTGTTGATTCGATATAATGGCGATTGTTGAACGCCCTTGCTCACGTTTGTATTTTATGTGTATTATTTACATGCTGCAGTAGTTACACTGCATTAAGATAATGTAATTAATAGTGGGTTTATTGTTATTATTTGCTAGCCTATATATAATTCCTATGCATTGTGTATGGTAGCCTTTACAATGTTCTTTATTTACAGCATTTGACCAGCATAAAATCGGCATATGTCAGACTGACCGGCCGGTAGCCAGTCATGGCCGATCACGTGAAAATCGGCCAATTCCGGTCACCAGCCGGTCAATCGGTGCATCTCTACTCAAAAGTGCCTTGTAGGGGTTACAAACAGACGTAGAATTAAATATTTATACAAATATAAATAAAAATTTTAGATCTCATTAGTATAAATCCTTAATAGTTAAGGAGTACCATATAATGATTTTGGAAAATAGTTTAGTTTTGTGACATAATAGAGCTCAACAGTGTTGAAAATCCCATTTATGTTCTGAGTCAGGATTTTGATTATTAGCCATAATGTCATAATGATACTCCATCCAAAAGGTAGACTTGCCAGAGCTACGAGATTGTCGAACAATGGTATATGCTCCTGTAGAAGCCACATATGATATCAAACTTGATCTAAGAAAAACATGTTTTATTTGTGATGTCATGGAGAAGTTCTACACAATCCACAATAGGCCTACGTCACACAACAACTGAAGACCAGAAGAACGTCTCTGATACAGCTCTTCCGGTTAGCTTTTTACAATGGCAGAGCCCGATAGATACGGCTGGACCGTTTTCTTCATAATAACACTTTTAAAAACAGACTCAGACTGCCATCAATTTCAAATAAATGACAAAATGATATTTGGGGGGGATTTTGTCTTGCTTGATAAGTAAAATAAGAAAAAAATACATTTCTACAAGATTTCAACAAAATGTTGACACAGCATGCATTTTGGACTATTCTTTAATACATTCTCAAAAAAGATGAGGAAAGATTAGCAGCCATACAAAGATAACAGCTGGAGTGATTATTTCCCATGTAAGGACATGTGGGAGTGGGAGTATCCTATAAACCTAATTTACATGCTATTACTATTATCTCTCACAGCTCAGTGTAAACTGTGAGCAAGAACAACTCTCTTATGAATCCTGAAGCCTCTTTCCTGACAGGCGATAGGGGACCAAATTAATGCATTCTTAATTTTGTGGGTGATAGAACAGGCATTTGGCTGATTAACTGGTCTATGATCCCAAAAGTAGTGTGTGGAAATTTTGTTTTTGGCACTAATAAACATGTTTATCATTCTGTTAAGGTTCTTTTGTTACACCAAAGACAGCTAAATATATTGTGACATCCTAATCTATCCAACTCTGACCTTCCCTGAGGAAAGGAGGGGTTAATTTGTGACTATTTGCAGACTGCACCACAATGGTATGCTACGGATACCCCAGCCGGTCCCACCTCTTATTATATGTGCATTCTTCTCAACCTGTTCTCTGGCATGGCTCCGAGCTGCCTTGTTCTCCCTTAGGAGCACATCTGCTGCTTTAATGCTCCACCAGAGTTTATGGAGGTCTCAGTACAGGCCAAAGCTGCACCTGCAGACCCATCTGAACAAGTGGAACAGCACTTGTATTGTTAAGGAACTCATAATGTAAATATCTCCTCTGTCTTAACCCTAAAATCACATAATGTGGCTGTCAAAACTCAGCCATATGTGTTAAAGTGGTGTTCAAGGTTAGCTACAGACAGTGAGGTGAAAACACATGGAGTAGGAAAGAAGGCACTGAGATTGGGGGGGGGGGGTGACAGATAGCAGGAAATGCAATAAAAAAGCACAAAAACGTGACAGTGATAGTAAAAAAGGAGTAAAACAAAAAGGACATAGAAGAAACAGTGTCTTGCTGTCAATTTCTCTTCCAGTATAAAGAATCACTGAGGCCACCTGCGCCAGATGCTGGCTAGGATCATTAGGCGTGTGGCTAAAGGAGAGGTGCTTACCCAAAGAGTAAAGCTGTGTACAAAGCCCACCTGCCCAGGGATAAGAATCTCTGGGACTCTTAAGCTAAAAGGACGAGAGTGCTGAGCCTCAAACATATGAAGCTAAATAAAACCAAGGCTATTTATCAGTGTAGCAGCCTCTCGACTTTTACCTCCTTACCCTGCCTCCTCTCTATTCAACTATTCATTCACGACAGCGCTATCAGACACAAAGCAAATCAGATGCATGAATCAGGACAGGCAGTATGGCTGAAAGAAGCCAAAAATTACTTCTCCAGCTGGCCGACAGGAAAAAATTAATATATAGAGTTGGGCACCACTTGAAAGTTGCCATTTGACTTTCATGCACTTTGGATTATGTTGAACCACATACAACTTTAAAAGCTATGCCTGGTTGTTGCTGTTTGTAAAGGGCATTCCCATTGTGAAGAACATTTGTGTCATGGAAGGCCTGACCAAACAATCACTACTGCTTCCTAGGAAAGTCCCTTGGTTTTACTCTGGATTAAATGGACCATCAAAAATCACAAATACTATCTAAAACCCGTCATTCTTTGGTCAACGGTAACCACCGGTGGTTTCCCTGCCCCTGTCCATCTCCATGCCTCATCCTTCCAATAGTGAGGTGATTTCTACGCACTATTCATCATGTTAGGAGCCAACAGCTAAATCCTTGTCAGAGCTGAAAGAGTGATTCCTGCTGCTACTGTGTATCATTGACGCTACTCCCCTGTGGCAGATTTTCCAACACACACACACACACACACACAGACGCACACACACACACACACACAAAAAGTGGGGGACAGATTTTTTTTCACCAGACTTGGCCTCTCCTGGGGGCAATCTGTCTGTGTTATAGTGGTGTTAGTCACAGGGATAAAGATACTGTGCTCCACTGCAGTCTGCAGAATTTCTCCACTTTTCCAAAGTGGTATTAAAACAAAAGTAATTGTGCATGATATGTTAAAAGTAAATGAATGATCGCGGTGTGTACAAGTAATTGCCTCCCTTCTTTACCATTACCATTGTATCTTAATGAAAAGAGAATATAGGGAAAAGTTAGAAACCAGCATAATGGGACATTTTGAAACAGAAAAATTGTCTCATTATGATACATGATACAGACTCCTCAGAGCTGCAGCCTCAGAGGTTTGGTAATTTTGGACCCACGTGTGTATTGTTTAATCAGCATTGTTATCATTACCACTCTTCCACCTCCACTTCTCTACACTAAAGTGCTGAAGCAGGTGAATTACACAGTGGAACTTCACGATACTCAAGTGCATCTGTCCATTGTGCTAGTAGGTTGTATCTAAACCACTAACCCCTCACAAACCTTTAATGATCAGGTACTGCCCTTAAAAATAGATGTACCTTGCAATGCCAGCTCTACTGTACGTTTTTGTTTTTTGAGGCATAATATAATGAGCTCTAATCCTAGAAATTGACACTTCTCCTTGCTTTTGCACAGCCTTAATAAGAAACGGCATCAGTGGTAGGCAAACCATTCAGTGCGCTAGCCGTGTCTAATGGGGCTATAATGCAGGGTTGAATAGCTCTATCTGCTGGGGGGAGACAGCCCTCTCAGCAGCCCCTCAGGCCATCGCCTCAGGTCCATTTCAGAGGAAATTCTCAAGTGTTTCATAATTTCCACTCATTAATGGCTTGCTTTGATCACTGAGCTATATCATCATGTCTTTTTAGCAGTTAGCTGGCTGTTTGACAACCTAGATCATCAGCTTTGTTCATCTTTTCCTGCTTATAATCAGTTATCATGTAATTTATATAATTGTGTCCCTACTACAGTACATAACAACTAAGCAGAGATAGTGTAGGCAGACAAAATCAGGGTAAGAGATAGAAAAACTCCCTGTAAAGTGATGTGGCATCCACAGTGAACTTCAAACCCAAACAGTCTAGATAAACATGGGAAATGGCTACTTTATTTAATTTTATTTTATTCTTTTATTCCTGTGCGCTGGGTCTCTGAGGAGTGCTGGCATTGATTGCTAATTTAATGAAAGCGTCTGTTCCTCTCCCCCATTCCTCACTCCTCCTCCAGGTCACTCTGCTTAAAATGCCTCCGTTAATCAGATTTCAGTTAAAAGCCGTAAACAGAATCAGAGGTCTGGTGCCAAGACACTCTGCTTTACTCTAGTCTTCGCTTTGTCTCTCCCTTTTCGACAATTTTCCCAACTAGTGTAGTGAATTCAGTGGTCATCCCTTCTATGATACAAGTTACGTACAAGCTACAGCTCCTCATATTCACAACATCAATTTCTTTCAAACAAAACAGGTTAACTATAACTGTAATCCTGCTGACAGACAAACAAACGAAAACATTTCCTCCTTGGCTGAGGTAATAACCGAACACAAAGACTTAATAAGTAGCCTCTTCTGTAACTTCACACATTGTTGGTATTAGAAACAATTAACTGATTTAAAGCAACTCTTTTGACAACCAATGTATCATTTGAGTAACCTTACGAGCACAAATGGTAAACAATTTAAAGTCCCAGCTTCTAAAATGTGAGGATTTGCTGCTTTTCTTCTTTGTCATATATGATTAGGGATGGGTATCGTTAGGATTTTATCGATACCGATATCCATACTGCTTATTAATAACTGATACATATCGATACTACTATCTTTAATTTGGTGCAAAAAATAAAGACTCGAAAAGATTCAACAGTTATTATATTTTTACTTTTTTGCAGAAATAAGTTGTTTCTTGATTTTCTTGTATATTGAGGGAGGAGTAATTGCTACAAATGTCTGGTCTAACAACTTTAAGCAATACAAAATGAGTTTTATCTGGTTGTCAGAACAGCTCACACTACGGTTAAGTTCAGATGAGCAGCTTGTAAATAAAATGAGAATAGCTGGTACACCTTAAGGTCAGCCCACCTTAAGGTGGACTAAGATGGTCTTTAGCAAAACTCTGAGAAAAAGCTTGTCACTTAAATGAGAATAGCTGGTCCAGCCTGGACCGCTTTAGCTTGTTGCTAACATTGGTGCTAACCCTCTTCACTTAAGGCAGCAGGTGGAAATTAGCTTGGGTCTTAAGGAGTTGTTGTATTTATTCACTGACAAATAGCCTAAACTGTACAAACACTGCACTGCTACATTCACAGCTATAACCTTACTGCTTAATAATAAACACGCCGTCTCTCTCACACACACACTGCACTGCTACATTTAGGGTTGGGTACCGAATCCGGTATATTTTTGGGTACCGTCCGAATTACGCAGGTACTACCGAGGACCGTTTCAAGTTAAATCAAACGGTGCCAAATTTTGGTACCTGTAAGCGCAAGCTTATCTGTCCTCCCTGCATGTTGACAGAGAGCGGGGCTCCACTCTGATACACACACACACACACGCAGAGGTACAGACCGAATGAAATGACATCACCTCAGCAGTTTGTTTAACGTTAAGTCACAGTGAGTCACGGCAATGCCGGTAAAGTGGTTCCAAGTGTGGTTAGACTTTTCAAAACTCCACGCAGACAGCATTCACCGCAATATAATATAATAGCGAGCCAAAAGCAGTCGCGGTGCGGTTACACTTCCACTTAGACAGACAGGCACTGTTCTCTATGTTAACATCCACCGGGTCGCCGGCAGCCCTCATATGTATCGTAAGATGAGTGTTAAAGTGCCCATATTATGAAAAAAACACTTTTTCTGGGATTTGGGGTGTTATGTTGTGTCTCTGGTACATCCACACACATACAAACTTTGAAAAAAATCCATCCATGCTGTTTAGAGTGAGATACAGTTTCTGAATGTGTCCTGCCTTCAGTCTCTGGGTGAGCTGTTCAAAATCGGCACGGCTTGTGACGTCACAAGCCGAAACGAGCAGGCTAACCGCAACCATTAGCTCGTAGCGTTAGCATGCTAACGCTAGCATGCTAACGCTAGCATGCTACCTCGTTCTCAATAGCAAAGCACTGCTACAAAACCACACAAGTTCATCATAATCTACAAAAGAACTACTTACATGTGCGCCCTCATTTAGAAGTCTCCCAGCTAATCCTGCCTTGTAACTGACCGAAGTTGTAGAAACAGCCTTTCTTTTACTGTCTATGGAGCTAGCTAGCTGACATGATCTACATTTGAGCTACTGGGCATGTGCAGTGCAATCAAAGATGGTACAGAAGAAGAAAAAAAGAGGTCTCACTCTGTAGCTAAAACAGAGACCCGCTGAAAAGAGGATCTGCAGCAGTGAGAGAGAGCACTGCAGTACAACAAAAATATGGTGTTTTTTGAAAATTAAACCATGTAAACCTATTCTGGTGCAACATTAAAATACAATTATGAACCTGAAAATGAGCATAATATGGCTGCTTTAAATCCTAAACCCACATTGGCTCTTTGGGACATATAAGATAACGTTAGCTACCTAACTAGCTCCATTATTTAACTTGAACAATCATATAAGCACGCGCAGTGCAGGGCGACATGGGCAGGCGCAGTCCCGTGGGTCTGCTCGCGTCCATTATACGCGTTCATCATGCCTAGTTTAATAACTCTGGATTCGGCTACTAGTAAATGTTAAAAATGTTAAAAACGTGACGTTTTAATCAAGGACCCTTTAAGTGTTTGGGCTGGTAAGTTGATGTACCACCAAAAAAATTACTTTCGCCATGCAAAGTCTATAGGAAAAGTCTTTCTGGGCCAGAGGGGTGCAGTTCCACCGTTATCCGCTAAGCCCATGGTTACTTTAAGACAGTGTTTCTCAACGGGTGTGGTACAGCCCCCCAGGGGGCGTTCAGAGGATGATTGGGGGGCGCTGGAAGCAATATTGTGGACATGGGAGCATTGAGGTGCCTTTGGGGGGTATTTGTTTTAAGGCGAGTTTACACCAAAGATTCACAACAATACAAGTTTACACTTTAAACTACTTGCAAAAAACAGTGGTCTGCAACATTAAAACCTTCCAGTTTACACTACTGCGACTGGACGAGACGGTGGATCGTAACTCTTCTTCTCTTTAGTGTTTCTTTAGGCTTTGTGTGGTGCAGCTCCGTGCTGCCTTCATGGGAACGGGACGTCAGAGTATCATCTTATATAAACTCCATACTGCAGCGTTATGAATCGGTCTTGTCGTGAACTTTATAGTCTATATTAAACGTTAACATCATTTGTCTTTAATAAGTCTATGAACGTAGCTGTCAAACATCTTTCATTCAATGATATGATTTTTTTGATGATTTTTGATAACATTAGTGACAACAATAATAGGACTAATAATAGGGGTGCGCGATTCAGAAAATGTCACGATTTGATTTTCAGGCTCAAGATTCGATTCAAAAATGGATTTTTGATACAAAAACGATTCTCAATTAAAAAAAATGATTCACAGTCTGTAAATGTAGTTACTTTTCCTACTACTTTTTTTTATTTTTATTATAAAAAATATGAATCGATTTTTGGAATTCTATGAATCGATTTTGAATCGGTAGAGCTTGAATCGCGATTCGAATGTGAATCCATTTTTTGCACACCCCTAACTAATAACAACAATAATAATTATCATAAGAATAATAGGACCTAATCATTAATATTCAGGGCAATTAGCCTACATCTTATTTGATGGGGGGCGGTAAGGGACCTGAATAATGGATAGGGGGGCGCTGGTCCCAAAAAGGTTGAGAACCACTGCTTAAAGACATGGCGCTGTTCCTGGGGGCTTGATGCGCCTCCCAGAGCCAGCAGGCACATACATGTGATTTATGAGAAAAAATGTGTTTGAACAGTGTTTGAATGAATGTAAAAAGGTTTTGTAAGTCATTTTAAGTCTTTATTATGTTTTTTCTAATAGCATAGAAGTGAGTAAAAGCATTTAGCAAAATGTGGTCACTGGGAGAGGTTTTGGCACACCAGTGACACTTGTAATACCAAATATGGAAAACTCCCTAGCTCCCATTAGGTTAGGACTAGAGTTCTGAAACTTTATAGAGGTCTTGTTGAGAAGGTCTAGAATGTATGTGTTGTGTTCTGCATAGTGTGGCACAAAATATGTTTTAGTTATTGTTTTTCAAAAATTATGTTTTTTTAGACGGGACCAAAATAACTATTTTGAACCATGTTTGAACTGCTGTAGTGTATGTTGTGTTTTAATCACATGCTAAACAAGCACGTTTTCAGAAACTAGAAGAATTTAGGTTTCAAATGAAGCCTCATCCATGCATTTTGACCTTGCAGTTCTTCTGTTATAAGCTTTTCCCTTTGGGAAATGGACAGACGGAAATCAAGCAAAAGAGGTGGATTTGAACAGGTTAACCAACTGACAGGCTGACGAATGTAGGCCCAACAGTACTCTTTGCCCTTCTGACAACTGACAGGCTGGAGGTTGTAAGAGTCACTGCCCATCTTCCACTGCAGGCTGAAAACTGCCTTGTCCGACAGCATCTCAACACCACACACTAGCACTTTAATTTCACATCTAACTTCTTAATAAAAAATGTTTTGGCATTTGCAGGCACCCATATATAGAGGTTTACTCCATGACGTAGTAGGCCCGGATTCGACTCCGACCTGTGGCCCTTTGCTGCATGTCATTCCCCCTCTCTCTCCCCTTTCATGTCTTCAGTTTTCCTGTCAAAATAAAGGTTGAAAATGCCCCAAAAAAAGAAGGCATTTGTGATGTAGTTCTCTACCATGCTTTTAGCTATTTAATTGGGAGGGTTGGACTTCTTGATGACATCTCATATCTCTTTTTCAGTTTGAGATTGAATGCACTTATTGTACAAAAGCATCTGCCAAATGAATGTAATATATACCTCAATTCTCACATCAGAGAATTGGAGGCAAGTGGGCTGAGCATGCACCACCTCTTCAAATGAGAAGGTCTACATGGTATTCACCATAATATCATTGCAAGTTCCCACTCTGGCCTTACAGAGATCATAAAAGTACAGTCACCATATCACACTCAGCTCACTCTAGAACATGCTTATGCATGTGTACGTACAGTAACACTAATGCATGTGTGAGAATGGTGTATGCATGGTTTTTGTGCAAATAAATCATTTATACATCTGGTCTCCGGTGTTTGGAAGAGTCATATGTTCAATTAAATGTACTGTGTATGTTATGTTTTTGATACGATTTGATTATGCAACTCGCAAAAAAAATAACCACTCCTTGCACTTACAAACCCTGATTAATTATTGTATATGCTAAAGGATCACTTAAGATGAGAGACTTTACTTTTCTTTCCAGCAGATAAGCAGCACTTAGACTGCCACAAGGGCTAATCATCACATTGTTCCTGATGAATAGCCAGCCAAAATGATTATGCACTCTACAAAAACTCTTAATTAGCAAAATTTCTTCCTCAATCAAGTATCTAAATTACATTTGTACAGTTCAGTGATTACTGACCAAAAGGAGGATTCTTGAGCTGTAAAGAATACACTGGCCCATAAATGGTCCCATCGAATGGGTGACCACTCACTGAATGAATCACGTCCTAATAATTAAATTGTATGGCATACCGAGAGTGTTAACTTTAGTGGATGCACATTGAGCGGTTCTGACTTTTCAATAGGCTTTTAAAGAAATTAAGTGATGGGCTTGGACAATAATTTCTCTTTTCTGGGTCATTGATTGTTCTCTTTTTTGGCTCCTCCAGACACATCTCGCTCCTCTACTTAAGATTTGCAATCAAGGTATCTTGCCTTTTCCCTATAACCTCAGACAAGTCAAGGCAGTAAAGAGAATCATGAGACTGAGCTGTCACAGTTTTTACTTTTGAAATGTGGTAGTTAAAATATTTACGTTGAACTTTAATCTCTTAATATCTTTGAAAGTTACTCACTCAACCACTGTAATTGTTCAAGAAAAACAATAGATAACTGTAAAAAGATTTGGCCATTTAGCATTATTTATATGCCAAAGAGATAGTCGCTAAACAAACTTCAAAAGAAGGGCGATCAACACCATCTAGAGCACAGGTGTAAATGTGTCTTCACTATGTCCCGTTGCTTACTAAATAACACAAATATTAAGTGTTTACATCTGTGCAATGTACAGAGATATAACACAACTTAATATCAGACACAATTCTATTAAATATCAGTTAAAAGCATTTTATGCATGTTATAAATGTTCATTAATATGCACTGTCCCTATTTTAAATTAAATAAATGTCTGAATACATGTACGGTCACACCTATCAGGATAACAATGTTTAACATCAATCACATTAAATCACAATCTTAATGGATATACCTAGTCATCAAATTCTGGAGGTTTTTACTCAATGTCAATGTATAACATGTCATGAGTAGCACTTGAATTCTGCCAATGCCTGTGTTTCATCTTTAAAGTGATCACTTCACTTCACATTTCTACAGGAATATACAAACCTTAACACCTTCTTCATAAAAGCAGAAAACAGAAACAATCAGCTGTTAAGGTATCTAAATGTTTGATTATTTAAGCCAGTCAAAATAGCTCAGCTAAATTTGAGAACATTTGTTTAATACATGGAGACTGTCAAAACAGGAAAATCAGTTACATTACAGAAAGCCTTTTTCTTTTTATTACGCGTTGATTTTTGACCTCAGAGAACTAACAATTTGCTGCAATCTGTTGGCATCCAGCTATTAATCTAGTGGTTGCTGAACAGCCTGCAGGTTTGTTTTGATTTAGGGGCCATAACCGCGTCTTCTCTCTGTTCAAGCACCTGCTTTCCATTTGTTTTAGTTTTTCTGAGTCGTATAAGCAACCTGTCAGCATGTCATTATACTAGGCCAATAATCACAGTCCATTAGTGTCCGCCTTCCCTCTTTTTTTGCACCTAGTTTTTCTTATGCCTTCCCACTGCCATGTCTCTGGAACTAACAGCCCTTTCTATGACATATTTTTTAGCTATCCAAAGGGGTTTTACTGATATCAAGCTTCTTCCTGATCAATAAATAGAACTGTAGGCTAGTGCCATTTATCACCTCCAAAACAGCCTACCTCCCTTCTGATGAGTGATAGCTCTCCCATGCAGTCTGTAATCTAAAATTACTCATAAAGACTGATTAAGGCCAAATCAGGACCTTCCTCTTCTAAATCCTGTACATATCATCAAAAAAAGGCTTCCTATAGCGTCAAGCAGCCATATGATAGACGAGCATTTCCAAGCACGAGGCCAGGGTATTGTGTGCCATGAAGCTTATTTTATAGGGTCCATGATAGATGTTGTTTAGAGCGATTTAAGCGACCCTTATGCTGGTGTCAGCATCTGACCCCTCCGCAGTGATAAAGCTATCAGAAAGAGAGAGTAGAACCAGAAGTGAAATATGGAGGGAGGGACATGTGTGCCAGATAAACTTCTGCATACTGGGCACCCACCCAGCCCTGGGAGGGGAAAGCCTTCAGTCTTATCTGCATAAAACTTGAGGAGTGGGGGTTGAGGGGGTGCAGAAAGAGGCTTTTCAGTGAAATTGCCTGTGAAGTAGGGGTGTGCCATCATAACGTTCACGATAACACCGTATAATAAAAAAAAAAAAATTATGATATGAAGAAAATTCATATTGTGATGATGGCAATATTCCGACTTGTTGATGTAATGACGTCATACCGTTACGCACAGCAACAACAAGCAGGGCTAAAAGCGAAATTGCTACCGGCTCCACTGTGGAGGAGTTAGTTCCAAAAAGGGGAGCGACTTCAGTAATGTGGACGAGCGGTTGTTGTTGGCCTGCATTCGTACTGACTGCGACGGCCATCAGGCAGTGCGGCGAAAACGCAGGTTGCCCATTCATTTTGAATGGGGGTAGTGCGTTTAGGCTGCGGCGGTGGTGGCCGCAGGGGGCAGTCGAAAAGGGAGACCGATTCAACTTTTGGAGAAACGCAACCCGACGTCACGCTGCAGTGGCCAAACATGTAAGCAGCGATCAGACTTGGCAGACCGTTTTGAGGCAGCGTGAGGGTCCCGTACAATAAACAGGAAACATCACTGGCTCTATTGCTGCCAAAAGAAAGTTTAAAACACTTTTTAAAAAAAAGTTTTAAAAAAACACAAGCATTTAACTGGCCAGTTTGTGTACGGTATATTTGTTTTTCTCAATATTTAAATATAAAATCTTCTGAAGGGGTAAAACACTAGTATGGCAACTGCATGGCAGCTACTACTGTGACCTACTCTTAACTGTATCACTGGGACACATTTCACATAGTACAGAGTAGAGCCGGACCCGAATATTGTTCATTGAGGTATTCGGTGTTTAGGATTTGGATATTCTTCTTCTTTTTTTTTTTTTTTTTTCATTTTCTTTAATACTGTAGAACAGAATCCTTAAAAATGAAAACCTTTAATTAAACTGAAAAACACCTGTTGCAGCGCAGTGTCTGTATTTCAGCTCAGTGTGAGAGTCTTGATGCGTTTCTCTCCACACACTAGTCTGGATCAACGTAAGTGCATTTCCAGGCTAATGGGCCTTTTTCACAGCAGACATTTTGACTTGTCATAGTAGGAAAAACACAGCTGAAATTGATAAAGTGTCCCAGTAAGCTATTTCAGTGAGTCAGCATACACAATACCAGGGCCTCTCCTAAGTGGAATGCAGCCATCATTAATGGTTTTGAATACACCTCTGCTTTTCCTACTATGACATGTCAACATGTCTGCCGTGAAAAAGGTCTATTGCCTGACAGGATGTCCCTCACCTTCTGCTCTTTGTGTGTTGCCATTATCAAACTCTGTCAGCTTTGGGAAACAACAACAGACTTCAAACTAGCAAGCTACACGCTGAAAATGGCAAGTTTTGAAGAAAATTTGGATCGTGCAACAAAGCAGGGAATGATTGTAAATATTTACAAAGAATATGTTTATTTTAGCATTTGCTATCTAACTGGGGCGTTTTAGGACCGATTGAAGAGGATTGCTGTGGACGAAGTACACATGGTGATACACTCGCAAGAGCATATAACATTTAACCATGTATCCAGCTAATTCAAATAGCTCATGTTTAGGGCTGAACGATTTGTGGGGAAAAAAATTTAATTGCGATTTTTCTGCCAGATATTGCAATTACAATTCGATTTGCGATAAAAAATGTTTTAGTTTAGCTAAAGTTGAATATTCACTATGTAACAGATTAAACATGTCATGGACCATTATAACATGAGACACCATCAAAACTGCTCTATATTCCTATGCAAGGATGAGAACATAGATATGAATTGCCAGAAATAAGTGTTTTTCTTTTAGTAAGCATGGAACTTTGAACAGTCAAACACAGAACATTTATCACAAAAGCTAAAGTTATAATAAAAAACAATTTAAAAAAAAATCTGTACTTTCCTGTAAAATGAAATTTCTGATATGCCTCAGTTCAATAGCAGGATCTACATATTGCACCTCCTACGATCATGTAAAATAAAGTCATAAAAAATAAATGAAACATCCACTGAAAATAGGACATTTCTGTAAACAATCTGTGACATGTAACATTATTCCAGCATTTATCTTATGAAAAAACAGTAAATATAATAATAAAAACTGACTGCCATATAGGTAATGTGTTTTTATTTTATGTCTTTCAAGGCTGTAATGGCCACAGGTGATTGCTCATCAAGTCATTTTATATGCTAGAAAGCACATCTGAAATATCATTATGTTTAGCTGTGATATACCTATGCGTATAGCCTGAAGCTGGTGCACAGACAACCTATTGTAGCTAATTACTTTTAATCAGGTCCACCTTTATAGTCCATTAGCACCAGCTAGAGCGTTATGTCCGCTTTCTCAAACTTGCAGACCTTGTGCGTTGCTAATAAACGCGACTGTTTACCACCTTCAAACCACAAACCCTGTTGTCATATTGCATCAAAAGCTCTGTCAGTCAAAATTAGTGAACATTTATGTTAATTCCAGCATATGAACTCAACTTAATTTAGTCACCACACATTAATCTCATAATTAAATAATGATTAAGTAGTAATTTGCAATAGAAAAGACTTCTATATAAAAAAACTAAAATTAACCGAATCCATACGCATTCCAACCAACTTGAAATGAGCCAAGACTGAGAACATAGAACAAGGAATGGATTCAGAGTTGTACTGCAGGTAAGGGTAGGGATGTCCCGATCGCAAGTATCGGATCGGAGCCGATATGGCCATTTTTAACTGATCGGGGATCGGCATTCACCCAGGTTACCTTACTCCGATAATTAGGGGTGGAACGGTACATGTATTCGTATTGAACCAAAACAGTATGGGCGTCTCGGTTCGGTACATGAATTTACACAGAGAATACACGGTATAAAAATACATAAAACGTGCAAATTAATTAATGTAATGCGGAACTACTGTTAGATATGCGTTTCTTAGAGACACCTAATCTGTAGCCCCCCCATTCTGAAGCTCCCGAGCTTCGCCTACAAGCTATCTCACGGTGACTGCTCATTTAATTGACTGAGTGGGAAATGAAAGCGTCAGTTCTACAGACATGGCCCCTGTATGAGCAGCACACAAGCACTCACCTAGCTGAGAAGCTACAGGAGGTCGTGGCCAGTTGGCAAAGGTATGCCTGTCGCACTTAATAGCAAGAATACTTTTGTGGGGGAAGGTTTCGCCCAAGTACAATTTTTTTGTTTTGTTCTTATTCCACGTGATTTGCACTTTCATAAATAAGAGATGCTTGTTTTTCTTTTCCCTCCATTGTACCGAACCGAACCGTGATGTCTGAACCGAGGTATGAACAGAACCGTGACTTCTGTGTACCGTTCCACCCCTACCGATAATTTACATCAGCTTGTAGTGATCGGCGCCTTTAATTACACACACCCTGCGCCACAGACACACCGCCAGACTGCCTGGATGCCGGCACTTTCAAACCAAGATGGCGGATTGCTTAAAATTCTCCACACTTCTTCCAGGAATCCACCAGGAAACCACACTTACAGGCTGTTATTCCCTGGAGCGGACATCGGAGGTAAACTAGAGAAGAAAATCAAAGCGGCGTCACTAAGTTTAATTTTCATTGTCCAGCTGCAAACTGGAGACTGTTTATTTTTTGGTTAGGGGTTTACTGGGATACTAAAGAGAACTGTTTTGGTGATGAGAGAAAATACTAGTTTGCTGTACTAAGTTAAATGTATTACGCTTAAGACATATTTTAGTTCATTTGTTTACTTAGTTATTTTGGTATACAAAAAAATGGTGTGCATCACTATTATCTGAGCGAATACAAGTATCGGATCGGGACTCGGTATCGGCAGATATTCAATATTTTAAAAATCAGATCAGGGGCCAAAAAAGCTAGGGGAAAGTGCTAGCACAAAAAATACACTTTATCATAGAGGTTACTCTTTTAGGAAGGCATTACAAACCCAACAGAGCTCAACAGTGCGGTTCTGGAAGTACAAATTCCAATTATTTTCTTCATAAGGATTTTGATTATTAGCCATAATGTCTGAACCATCCAAGGTAGACATACCACGAGCTACGAGATTGTAAAACGAAGGTGCATGCCCCTGTAGAAGCAGGAAGTCTGTATGATGTCAACCTTGTTTTCAGAAAAATACATTTTATTCACGATGTCATTGATAAGTACTACACTACCCACAATCCTAAGCATAACAGCAACGTCTCGGATTGGCGGAGCTCGTTGTTACCATGGAAATGTTGACTGCACCCACAAACGGCTATAGACGGGTTTCCTGTTTACAAACATTACAGGGTGCGTGCGCATACCAGGGGCAGAAAGCCAGATTGGTGAGCTGGTCCACTACTGCAACAACCTTAAAGATGAACTGAACTGGAATTTGAGTAAAGGTGATATAACAGATGTATTTTATGTCTTCTCATTGGTACAATGATTAAAATGGCTGAATTTGTTAAAAGGGATAAAACGGTACATTGAAAGTGTTGTTGTTGTTACACGGGCGCCGCCATGTTGGAATTCCACAATCGGCTACGTCACTGGCATGGTAAGCAGCCGTGCAATGTAAACAGTCTGAGGCTAACGGACATGGCTGAGGAAACGGAAACCAACAGGTCTAGGGGGGGTCATACTGTATTGCCCCTGGCTGCAGTAATGAACTGTATAGGGCTAAGGCAGGTGGGGTTACGATAAATTTCCACAGGCTACCTTTGACAAGGAAACCAGCCCTCAACTCATGGCTAGCTGCCTTAAAAGTGGCTAGCCCTCCGACAGCCCCTAGATTTCGAGTCTGTAACGAGCATTTTTTAGCGACAGACTATTTAGAGAGCTGTAATTTCGATTTGATTCAACAGGGTCACTGGTGAGGGTTAAGTCCAACAGACTGAAACCTGAGGCCATTCCGTCAATGATCGATTTTTCAGGCTACAGTACAGGGCAGACTGATAGACCAACGGCAAGACACTAACACCGATGCTATCTACCGCAGAGACAGGGCGCTGAAACGCTCACATCAGGCAGAGGACAGAGAGGTATGTTTAGCTGTTATCCAGCATGCTAGCAAGTCTACTAGGCAAAGGGCTGGATGTAACGTTGTTGTGACATACACAAAACACGTACATTTTCACTTACACGCACAAATAAAGCCTGACGTGTAGGCTTTATAACGTTCAACAAAACTGAGACTGACACACTGGGCATTCATTGAAATTGAGTAACAAAACCAAGCTAGATACCAAACGATCCAAGCACTTATGTCAAACTCCACAAGCTAGCGCTCCGACCATAGACTGTATAAATAAACCATGACTCCGATGATATCACAGATCAATAATAATGCGTTTCTAGCTGCTAACTAAACCGCAGCGGGTCTGTAAACAGAATCCAATGTCCCTTTCTACTCACCCCAAAGCTAGCTGATGTCTCAGGGCACATTGTTGATGCAGAGGGAGTTCAACTCACAGAAAAAGCTGCTAGTTCCATTAGAAGAGGTATCTGTGCAGTATCCATTTGTGCAATATCCATCAACGACCACAAGGAAAAAATTTGCCAACTCTGCACTAGCCTAAAGTAAACGGCAAAACTCGTGAATCCTCCGTGCATCCGTCAACCTGGGGTGACTCTCCTACGTGCAGCAATTATTTATTTTGGTTTTAACATTTTGCGTGCAGCTAACTTAACAAGCGATCCATTGGATGAATTCGTCCAATCACATTTTCCATTTATCTGCCTCGATTTTCTAAAACGCACAGGACCTTTTCTATTTTCTCTAAATGTACACTATATATAAGCAGTCTCTATTCCCTAAAATGCATAATGTGCTTGGATACAATAAATGAGAGTGCATGACAGGTAAATGGTCCAGGTTGACCTCTCTGCAACAGATGGATTCAGTTGCAGTGTCCATGCTCCGGCAGCGCCCACACACACACCTTCACTTCCCCCCAAACGATCCGAAGGTGGAGCCTGAAACAGATTGTCCTCCATGTGGTGGTAGTCAGACACTACAGGCCTGTCCCTCACAGGCTCAAATGTGTAACCCATGCCATTAAAATTACTCATTTTCATGTGTATTTAATATGCTGCACTGTAGCCTATATACCTTCGCAGGTCCTACCATGCCAGTGACGTCATCGAAATTGTCAGCGTTCTAATACTAACAAACGTATTTTTTGTGTTGCTTAAAAAAAAAGCTATATTTCTATAAAATGTTTAGTGTAATTTATTTTTATTTGTCATAACCAACACGTTATCAACGTTTATTCTTTCAGTTCAGTTCATCTTTAAGCTTTGCTTATTGTTTGTATATAGCTAACTGCTGACTCAATAAAACGTGATTTTAGTTGGATCTGTTTGTCTGTCTTTAATTTTGCAGTGTTACTGTGATATATATGTATGGCTATAATTATCATTTTAGGCTAATGTAATAGCCAATGTTAGCAGCAGGGTTACCCCTGAGTGTACCCCTATGGTTGGTTTATGCGTTAAAATAATGGCCAGGATTTCCGCGAAAAGGTACGATATGTGTGTCTCCATTTCAAAACATTACTGCAGGTTGACTGTTTTTAGCAGCAGAGGTTGATTGTGGGCGAGAGGGCGACAACACTGTCGTGGTTAGCTCGCCGAAACTCTACTGCCGCTGTCTCGGCAACGTTAGCTAATGTCCACTAGCATATAGGATAACTATAGCTTCATATTTTATTCAATAACATTATGGTACAAAAGGAGCACTAACGCCACAGGTCTTATGTTGACAACGTGGACGCAGATATAAGAAACTACGAAGGCAGTCGTAATATTTACCTAGCTAGCAGGCTAGGCTAACGCTGTTGCGCTAACGTTAGCAAAACATCGGCGTAGCTTTAGCTAGCAGTCTAAACTTGTCTCGAGTCCGGACCTTTAACTATCTACGGTCCGGACTCGAGTACTACAGCCCTGACAGGTAGATATCACTTAGCTGAACAACTGAACAAGCTGCAACTTTTCTGATTGATACAATGGGAGCCTGACTCTTGCATATGACCCCAATCTGCCCATGCCCTTCTTATGGCTTGAAGCATAACCTCCGCCGGTTTTTGCCAAAAACATGCTTCCCCCTAGGTATGTTAAACATCAGGCACCCATCGCTGGCTCTGTTTGTACAATTTACCACACAACAACTCCTTGGCATTTTGACTTACGCTATGCTGCTACTACTACTAGCTACACGAAACACGTCTTCTTTCTGCCCCCCGGTTGCGTGCGCAAGCAGTGATGACGTTGCCGAGAAATCCATGTATAGCGAGCTGCTACCATTGAAGTCTATAAAGGTTTGTGTACACAGTCTGGTACATTTGCCTTTTTGACAGTTTTCAAAATCTTCTTTTCAAATCAAATGTTTTACGGTCACGATTCATCTCATAGCTGGTTGGCTTAGTTCCAGGCTTAAAACCTTTTATATAAGCATTTAATGAAACCAAAACCATTCAAGGAGTGGGCGGTCACTGTTGAGCTCTATAGGACATTAACCCCACCTCCTTTCTCTCCGCCATGCTCTATAATACAGACACTGCCCCAAATGAGTAGTTGGTGTTGTCATGGGAAATTGAGACCTATTGGTTGTAATCAGGAAATGCAACAGGCCTGTCCCCTCTAAAAGCAGGTCACCTCTATTCCCCCGCCCTCTTCCTGTTCTGGTCTGTTCAGCTTTCATGAGCCAAATGTTTTATTCCCCATCTCTGTCCACACACACACTGGCCCTGTCATTTTTCACCCCGCTGACTGATTACCCGTTACACTCTTCAGCCAATCTCCACTTACAGCTCCTTGTCTTTTCTGGCTTTATGACATTATTACATGTCTTTATCACTACCATCAATACTCCTGGTGTCATAGTGAGATGTTTCAACACCCAGTCCAGACTAGTAATATCTTCAACACACACTACATTACCGCATATAGTGTTAGTTGGACAGACACCTAAATAGGGTTGGGCACCAAAACCCCGGTATCTACGGTAACGAATAGCAACGCGGATTTCGGTGCTTCATTTTGGTGCCACTTAAATGCCTGCACTGCTCTCTGGTGCTCCGAAACGGACAGTAGAGGCAACGGAAGCATCACTGTATGTGATGCTATACCATTACACTTGGCAGCAGGTAACGTTAGCCTAACGTTAGATAGTAGCTGGCCTCTTTTTTTGTAAGTATTAGTTCAGGCAACGGCACCATTTGAAAGGTATCATTTTAGCACCGGTATCGGAAAAAACCCAAACGATGCCCAACCTAAAGCGATAGGCATTTAACTAAGTTATTATAAATTCAACATTATCACCATTATTACACCTCATTTATAAAGTAGTAGTTACTTCTCTAGACCTACTCTACTCTGCCTGGAATTCATTTTTTTCTGTCTGGCAGCACAAACTTGACAGTGATAACAGAAGTTCAATAGTTTGACTAACCAAGCATGTGTGAAATTTGTAATGAGATTGATAATCCTCTAACTCAAAATGTAGTTCAGTTTTAAATCAATGAAAACAAGGCACTAGTTCCTATATCACCTAATAGACACTACATAGGAGTGGGGAAATTAAGTCACATAGAGGGACAATGAAAAAGAGGGTTATATAATATAAAATAGCAGGGAATGAGACATACCTATACTGTACTAGGTTGTACATTATTGTACTGTGTGTATGCTTTTTATTAGTTTGCCCGCTTTCTCTTTTTTGTCTCTGTACACTCTTCACATTAAGACCTTAAAATGTTTTTTTAGGGCTGTCAGCATTAACGCGTTAATCGCGATGCGATTAAGGGCCGACGCGATTAATTTTTTTTAATCGCATGCCGGCATTTATTAATTTATTTTACACTTCACTCGGCTTTGCGTCGTGCCTAACAGGCTACTATTTTGACCCTTTGCAGCACCGTTACTTATCATCAAGCTGCCACTTCCTCGTAACACATCCTGCTGTTGCAGGCTGCAGGCATGATGGAGAAACACAGCAGCAATAACTCTGAATGGAGCTTTTTATTTTCCAAAACTCCCGGACAACTCGTAGACAAGTCGAAAACCATATGCACACTGTGTAAAGCCGAATTAAAATATCACTGAAGCATGTCTGAAGCTTGAGCTACCACCTACGAGCTAAGCGTAGTAGTACAGTTAACGTGATGCTACCCGCTAGCGGGCTAAACGGGTGGCAACTAACTGCAGACCTGTCAGCATCGTAGAGGACTCGGGTCTTAAAGACGTACTACGGTTGACCTGTCTCGTTGCCGTCGAGGCAGACCGTAGTTTCACCATACACATACCACACAGAGAAAGCAACCACAGTGGAACAGCTGCAAGGTGCTGCAAACGCTGTCTCATTAACCGGTGATCACTGGACGTCAGTGAGTAATCAACATTATTTAGGAGTTACTAAACACTATATTGACTCTGGTAAGGATAGGTATTTTTAGTTTTTTAGTTAGGTACTTGACGAAATTGTACAATAATGACAGATTCACACATTTTTCTTTTGTTTACAGTAAATAATTACTAATCTTAAAATCAAGTTCATAAAAGTAACTTTCTTTGCATTCATTTGATTCCCAATCAAGATACACTGGTAACAATTGCTTTCGATTGTTAATATGTACTTAAAAACTGTTCTGAAATGCTAAATAATAGAATTTTAATCATGTGATAAAATATGCGATTAATCGCGATTAACTATAGACATTCAGCGATTAAAAAAAATATATCGTTTGACAGCCCTAGTTTTTTTCTAAATCAAGACAGTTATACTAAACTTCTACTCAGCAATTACACTCACTTACATTTCAGAGCATTAACTGTAGAGATGGAACACATTCAAGTGATGGAAAGGAAGAGGCTAGAGAGTTGAAATTAAGGGAAGAGAGCTCCCAGCCAAAACTCTACTCACATCCTAAATTAATCAAACAAGTCAAACAACTTGCAATCATAAAAGAGTGAGACATAAAGAAAGTGGACACAATCAATACTGTTTATCAATAGCATTCATCAATAATACAGACAACAGTAGCCTATTTAGTAACCTCAAAGTCAGAGTTCACATTCAATGTATGTACATACAGAGGTGCATGTTTTAAAGCAAATTAAAATGTGACATTTTGTGGTTGTGGATTCCTGATCAGAGGTGGTAGTCACAAAGGTGTATAGTGGCAGTTTAGTTCTGTTGATTTTGCTTGAACAATGGCAAACGTTAAAAAGGACAAAGTTAATGGCCAAAAATCACCAGTTTTTCCAAGAGCTCTTGCCAGACTGCAAGCCAAGTCGAAGTGAAATGTGTGTCTTACAGACACTGAGAATATATATTCTATTTACATATCAAATGCATTTCATAATCAAAATCCAGATTCATTTTTATGATAGTAGTACATAAGAGTTAAGAGTTGCCCACTGAGGGGTTATTTTAGGTGAAATATATAACCTAGAAACATAGTTTCTGAGAGTGTCTTGGCATGTAATTTCAATTCATGTCAATAACAGCAGTAGCACATTTTACTTTGTGCATAAACCTCCTCAATCTCCTGTTTGTAATGGGAAGGACTTTGGGCCATTACCACACGCTCACTACAGTCTAGTAAATATCCATCCATCTTCGTCCGCTTATCCGGTCTCGGGTCGCGGGGGTAGCAGCTCCAGCAGGGGACCCCAAACTTCCCTTTCCCGAGCCACATTAACCAGCTCCGACTGGGGGATCCCGAGGCGTTCCCAGGCCAGGTTGGAGATATAATCCCTCCACCTAGTCCTGGGTCTTCCCCGAGGCCTCCTCCCAGCTGGACGTGCCTGGAACACCTCCCTAGGGAGGCGCCCAGGGGGCATCCTTACCAGATGCCCGAACCACCTCAACTGGCTCCTTTCGACGCAAAGGAGCAGCGGCTCTACTCCGAGCTCCTCACGGATGACTGAGCTTCTCACCGTATCTCTAAGGGAGACACCAGCCACCCTCCTGAGGAAACCCATTTCGGCCGCTTGTACCCTGGATCTCGTTCTTTCGGTCATGACCCAACCTTCATGACCATAGGTAGGAACGAAAACTGACCGGTAGATCGAGAGCTTTGCCTTCTGGCTCAGCTCTCTTTTCGTCACAACGGTGCGATAAATTGAATGTAATACCGCACCCGCTGCGCCGATTCTCCGACCAATCTCCCGCTCCATTGTTCCCTCACTCGCGAACAAGACTCCAAGGTACTTGAACTCCTTCACTTGGGGTAAGGACTCATTCCCTACCTGGAGAAGGCACTCCATCGGTTTCCTGCTGAGAACCATGGCCTCCGATTTAGAGGTGCTGATCCTCATCCCAGCCGCTTCACACTCGGCTGCGAACCGATCCAGTGAGTGCTGAAGGTCACAGACCGATGATGCCATCAGGACCACATCATCTGCAAAGAGCAGTGATGAGATCCCCAGCCCACCGAACTGCAACCCCTCTCCACCCCGACTACGCCTCGATATCCTGTCCATAAATACTACAAACAGGATTGGTGACAAAGCGCAGCCCTGGTGGAGGCCAACTCTCACCTGAAATGAGTCCGACTTACTGCCGAGAACCCGGACACAGCTCTCGCTTTGGTTGTACAGAGATTGGATGGCCCTGAGAAGGGACCCCCTCACCCCATACTCCCGCAGCACCTCCCACAGTATCTCCCGGGGGACCCGGTCATAGGCCTTCTCCAGATCCACAAAGCACATGTAGACCGGTTGGGCATAATCCCAGGCTCCCTCCAGGATCCTTGCGAGAGTAAAGATCCGGTCCGTTGTTCCACGACCAGGACGGAATCCGCATTGTTCCTCTTCAACCTGAGGTTCGACTATCGACCAAACCCTCCTTTCCAGCACCTTGGAGAAGAGGGAGGCTGAGAAGTGTGATACCTCTATAATTGGCACACACCCTCTGGTCCCCCTTTTTGAAAAGGGGAACCACCACCCCGGTCTGCCACTCCTTAGGCACCGTCCCCGACTTCCACGCAATGTTGAAGAGGCGTGTCAACCAAGACAACCCCTCCACACCCAGAGCTTTAAGCATTTCTGGACGGATCTCATCAATCCCTGGGGCTTTGCCACTGTGGAGTTGTTTAACTACCTCAGCAACTTCCACCCGGGAAATTGACGACAATCCCCCATCATCCTCCAGCTCTGCCTCTACCATAGAGGGCGTATTAGTCGGGTTTAGGAGTTCCTCAAAGTGCTCCTTCCATCGCCCTATTACCTCCTCAGTTGAGGTCAACAGCGTCCCATCCTTACTGTACACAGCTTGGATGGTTCCCCGCTTCCCCCTCCTGAGGTGGCGAACGGTTTTCCAGAAGCACCTTGGTGCCGACCGAAAGTCCTTCTCCAGGTCTTCTCCGAACTTCTCCCACACCCGCTGCTTTGCCTCTTTCACGGCAGAGGCTGCAGCCCTTCGGGCCCTTCGGTACCTTGCCACTGCCTCTGGAGTCCTCTGGGATAACATATCCCGGAAAGACTCCTTCTTCAGTCGGACGGCTTCCCTGACCACCGGTGTCCACCACGGTGTTCGTGGGTTACCGCCCCTTGAGGCACCTAAGACCCTAAGATCACAGCTCCTCGCCGCAGCTTCAGCAATGGAAACTTTGAACATTGTCCACTCGGGTTCAATGCCCCCAGCCTCCACAGGGATGCACGAAAAGCTCCACCGGAGGTGTGAGTTGAAAGTCTGTCGGACAGGGGCCTCCTCCAGACGTTCCCAATTTACCCGCACTACCCGTTTGGGCTTACCAGGTCTGTCCAGAGTCTTCCCCCACCCCCTGACCCAACTCACCACCAGATGGTGATCAGTTGACAGCTCTGCCCCTCTCTTCACCCGAGTGTCCAAAACATACGGCCTCAGATCAGATGAAACGATTATAAAATCGATCATTGACCTTTGGCCTAGGGTGCTCTGGTACCAAGTACACTTATGAGCATCCCTATGTTCGAACATGGTGTTCGTTATAGACAATCCATGACTAGCACAGAAGTCCAACAACAAACAACCACTCTGGTTTAGATCAGGGAGGCCGTTCCTCCCAATCACGCCTCTCCATGTGTCTCCATCATTGCCCACGTGCGCGTTGAAGTCCCCCAGCAGAACTATGGAGTCCCCTACTGGAGCCCCATATAGGACTCCACTCAAGGTCTCCAAGAAGGCCGAATACTCCGAACTCTTGTTTGGTGCATATGCACAAACAACAGTCAGAGTTTTCTCTCGTCCACCGGGGTAAACTCCAACGTAGCGGCGCTCAGCCGGGGGCTTGTGAGTATCCCCACACCCGCCCGGCGCCTCACACCCTGGGCAACTCCGGAGAAGAAAAGAGTCCAACCCCTATCCAGGAGTATGGTTCCAGACCCGAGACTGTGCGTAGAGGTAAGCCCCACCAGATCTAACCGGTAGCGCTCCACCTCCCGCACCAGTTCCGGCTCCTTCCCCCACAGAGAGGTGACATTCCACGTCCCCAGAGCCAGCGTCTGCTGCCCGGGTCTGGTCCGTCGAGGCCCCTGACCTTCACTGCCACCCATATGGCAGCGCACCCGACCCCAGCGGTTCCTCCCACAGGTGGTGGGCCCATGGGATGGAGAGATGGGTGCCACGTAGCTTTTTCGGGCTGTGCCCGGCCGGGCTCCGTGGCAAACCCGGCCACCAGACGCTCGCTGACGAGCCCTCCATCTGGGCCTGGCTCCAGACTGGGGCCCCGGCTTCCTCCGGGCAGGGTCACTCCATCTCTTCCTCGGTCACTCATAGGGTTTTTGAACCATTCTTTGTCTGGCCCCTCACCTGAGACCACTTTGCCTTGGGAGACCCTACCAGGAGCACAAAGCTCCAGACAACACAGCCCTCAGGTTCATAGGGACACACAAACCTCTCCACCACGATAAGGTGATGGTTCCAGGAGAGGTAAATATGTATCTATTAAAAAAAATAAACAATAATACAAATGTTACACGAAAACATGAGCACCACTTATCTATGTCTTACAGTCACTTTTCTCAAATTTAACTTCAAGTACTAGTATACTATGGATGTGTGCATTAGTGTTGGTTATTTGTGCAGTCATGCATACCTGCCCCTGGGTAGGTGTGGGGATGTGTCTCTGTGTGCGTGTGTCTGAGTGTGTTTGCGGACAAGAGCTTACACATACAGTAACTTAATTGAAATAGGGAATTTTAACATGAGAGAAGCGTCATCTCAGTCTCACAACAGGCCCCCTCAATGTCAGAGGAGCACTGCACTGGTGGCAATTACTATTGACATCACGCTAATTGTAGCTGAATAATTAATCCTTCCTGTTCGGGGGTACAGGGACCTGAAAAGGTGAGCTGGATGTGGCAGAATTGAACTCTAGCACAGTAGAATGGTGACTAATTGGATTAAGGATCATTGTGTTTATTGGACAATCACAATATTATCTATTCCAGTTTGGGTCATGTTTAAGGAGACACAGTAGCAATAATTAGTCTCTCAAGACCATAACATACTAATTAATAACAATTAGACTATAGTATGAATTCAAATATCCACACACAGTGTTCTTGAAGCTAAACATATATACCCAATTATTGGATACGCAAAGCTGATTTCACATCATGACAACAATGTAGTCTGTGTCTGTGTTAGTGGATGAGCCAAGTGAAGCGATTCAATTTGTGGCACTTGTCTGCCCTCTATTGGACACTACGTTTAAATGTATCTTTCCTCTTTCAAGGATGCAGCGCAACGTGTTATCAGCTATATTTTAATGTGGGTAATCATACTGAATTTAATGATTTTACAGAGAATAAAATCATGGTAGCCCCACCGATTTAGGCCAAACAAGACAATCTGCATTAGGTTTAATGAAGCCTATGTTTTTTAAAATCCCTTTGTATTGTTAAACTGTGGTGATGACAACACACATCAGGATGCTCTGAGTGTGGAAAGTGCCGCCCAACAAGAAAAAAACTTCTGTAAGTCAACTTAAGCAATAAAATAATCCCTTTACACTCCAGTGTAGCTCCCCTGACCTCTGACCTGCCTGGAGGCACAAAGAAGAGTTTCTCAAGAAGGACCACCAAGGTATCAGACTTTTTATATTTGTTGCAATACATTTTTTTTTTTTAAAGATTTGACTTCACTGTTAAAGAACTAAATGTGAATACAAAATAATCACGATATGGTATATTCTCATGGACTTCTATAAGAAACTTCGGTCAATGTATGGTGACCTACATGAAGAACATAATGTATTGTTCTGTTTGAGAAACTTTTTTTAATCAAAGTCATTGTATACAGTTGAAAAGGTTAGTGTTACATTCATAACTATTTAAGACATGTTGCAATTGTCTCATTCTTACATGAGAAAAAAAATGACAGATTTTGATATGTGATATGATTGTAAAACTAAAATATGTCCGACAAACACAAATTTTCCCGATCAGATTACTTAATTTTAGAAGGCACCCTGACACAGGACATGGAGGGAGGTAAAGTGTAATGTGGTTTGAAATGACATGACACTTCTGATCATTTACCAGGATATAGCAGAACAAAACGTACCAGTGAAAATGTTTGACGTACGACAGCGGCAGGAGAAGGTGATTCATCTTAACACAGATGTGTGATACAGCTCTGAGCTCTGTTAATCTATGTACTTCATTATCTTCCGTTACTAAACCGATTAGGTAGAACGTAAAAGAGCCTCATGTTTTGGGGAAAGTTGACTCATTACAGCATTACCTAATGAGTCACTATTGTACAAGACTAACATTGTATGTAAGTGACAAGTACAAATCTATATCCTCTTTAAAGAAAACAAGAGCGAGATCTAACATTTTGAGGGTTTTCCAGACCTTCTTTCAAATGTAACAACTGGGACACTCATAGCTTCACTGTATAGTAAGACAATGTTGCCATCTAGTGAGTAACACGGCAAACTCCTTTTTGACCCATTCGTTCCTATTGTGAAAGGGCCATTTTCCAGCTCTACATAGTTTTCACAACCTCACCTTTAGTGAAACAGATTTTCCAATATTAATCCAAAATGATATTTTGTTTTCTAAATAGTTGGTTGAAGTGCTGTGTTTTGTACTGCCTATATTAGAAACAATGCAAAGAAAATAAATCTAACAAGCAATTTGGTGGCGCAGTGGATATGACACATGCCTTTGGTGTGGGAGACCTGGGTTCGATTCCCATTGCGATACATCAACTAATGTGCCCCTGAGCAAGACACTTAACCCCTAGTTGCTTCAGAGGCGTGCGACCTCTGACATATATAGCATTGGCTTTGGATAAAAGCATCAGCTAAATGACATGTAATGTAATTAAAAGAAAAACATAAAAGAAAAACAATCAGAGTACTAAGGGTGTGTACACGACATTGGGTTCACAAGAATGAGCCGAGATTGTGACACTACTTTAAAGAAAACTTCAATGACAAAATATTGCTGGTAAAAAGGAAGTCTTTTGTTCAATCTAGAGCTGCAAAGATTAATCGATTAGTTGTGAACTCTTAAATTAATCGCCAACTATTTTGATAATCGATTAGTCGGTTTGAGTCATTTTTTAAGACAAAAGTAAAAATTCTTTGATTCCAGCTTCTTAAAATGTGAATAATTTCTAGTTTCTTGTCTCCTCTGTGACAGTAAACTGAACATCTTTGAGTTGTGGACAAAAAAAAGACATTTGAGGACGTCATCTTGGACTTTTGGGAAACACCGATCCACATTTTTCACCATTTTCTGATATTTTATAGACCAAACAACTAATCGAATAATCGAGATAATAATAAACAGATTAATCGACTATGAAAATAATCGTTAGTTGCAGCCCTATTCAATCAAAAGTCACAAAATGAAAAAACGAGCACTGTGAAAGGTTTTAACACAACTCAAATGTCTGGCTTCTCTCCTGTAAAACTAACCCCGTCAGACCTAATAACTGCGGCGTCAGCTTCTAACTTCTAATTGAAGCTGTGTGTGACCTTCTAACTGAACTACTTTAGTAAAAATAAAAACAGTAAAAATAACAAAAAAAATGATTGACTACGTTTTTTTTAATTGTTATTTTATTAAGTGTAAACCCTAATCAAAGTAGTACTCTCTCAATAACAAAGTGCAAACAGAGACCATTTTTTTCTTACACTGCCCAGCCTAAGATATGGTCACATTTCACAGTGATTATGTTCTAAAGCACAAATAAATAACCATCAAACACTCAACAGATGATTTTGTGGAGACAGGTGCTCTTTTCTCCTTCTCTGCATTTCACTCTGCATTTCATTTATTGCAGCAGTAAATAAGGTAGTAGCTCATCTAGTATCGATTTATGACCATTTTGAGACGAGGGGAGAACATTTCTTAGTTTCATATCATTAAAAGTAAAGTTAGGCTTTGCGGTCGACTGCGTGCAGACGTGGGTCTCAAGCGAGGGGATGTTTTATGCTAATTTAGAGGTCAACGCCAGACTCCGTCATGATGGCTGATGCTCTGCACTTGTGTACTAACTTCGCCAGACAACTTTTCACCTTGACGAGAAATATCGCCACGTTTTGATATCGCGAGATCTCGTCACACCTCTACAGAGTACTGTTAAATGCAAAATTGGGGAAATTCTTAGTTAATTTGGCCCTGTCCGTGGTGCTGATTGTGTCAGTAGACAGCAGTGACAGCTTCAAGACTGTCTAAAACGCAACGTGAATACTGTAGTTGAATTTAAGCAAACACGGTACAACATATTTTTTGACCACATTTCACATTCATTCAGCTTGAAGTTACAATATATAAATGCATAGTCAACATGTTTTGACATACCAAGCAAGAACAGTGACATTTAGTTACAGAACTGAATGCATAGCTTGTTCTGGGCTGCATTTTCTCTAGTCCCCCACTCTCTTAATATGAACCATAATTGAGACCACAATTTAATGTAGGCTTAGGGCACCTTCTAGAGGCCAATCTGTGTTATGACGTATAAATCAATCACAAAATTAGAAGGGATGAATTCAGTAACTGAAAAATGCATTTTTTAACCTAAGTTCATAAATAAGTGTAAATCTATGGTAATAAGTTGGAATGAAGTTGGCTAGAAGGTGCACAATAGAATTGGGTGATACTATACTTTATGATTTATAAAAAGGCAAAACAGAGCGGGAGTTAATTTTGTTGGAGGAAAACAAGTGCACAGTCGACAGGAAGACAATACAAGGGTTAAAGGCTTCTGACAGCAATTTAAGGCATTTGTTCTTGTTTCATTTATTTTGTGATTCAGATATATATTTTCATAAATTTAGAAATCAAAGTTCTTTTAAAAAATTCTTTGCAAGAATATGTGGTGTCATCAAAAATAAAGTGTCAAGGATTAGAGAAAATAGCTAAATGTGAAAATGTAACTACAGTACAATGCAGCGATTTGCCTACACCAAATCATTCAGTCATTTGAAGATCTGACTAAATAAACACATAATTCAGAACATGTCACAAACAGCTGATTTCTAAAGATCTCACTTTAGAGATTAACCATATACAGCAGCAGAAACAAACCTGCATAATTCAATCTTGCATCAATGTAAATTTGAGAAAACTGCTTTCACAAACACAAGTGAAGATCATGCACACATGGGAGGCCTGTGGGCCAACACACAGACCCCCAAAACCTTTAACACTGGTAGCCAATACTGTTTGCCAAAAAGACACAAATAGCAGATGTCTGGTGCAGAAATACATGTGGCAATATTACATTGCGGCATAAATTAGGCCTATAAAGACAAGGCATAATCCAAGCACCAGTATGCGTCAATGCATGCTTTGTAAAAAATTAGATTAGCAGCAGGTGAACATCATATGAGACAAAACAACTTCCTCTAAGTGAATAACTCACAAAACATCAGTTGGAGAAACACATAAAAATGCCTTTCTATCCATACAAATCCCTCGTCTGCCACTCTGTCAAACCTGAATTACAATAACGGACACCTTCAACTCCAATACACAACTAGTAAATAGCCTACCTACAAGTTAGCTAAACATTGAGCCCAAACCTCCATTGCTCATTTAAACCAGCAATAAAAAGTATCAAAGCAAGCTGTCTTACCTTACACCAGGTTTTGTTGTTCTTTGCCTTGCTCCTCCGCGCAGACGAATCCCCCGTCATGAGTACGTAACCTCGATACAATACCGTCACCGGCTCGTTCAGTTCAGTCTTTAAACCACATGTCCAAACTTGAAAAGGTAGGCTGAAGGGTGCACTTGCTAGTTAGCGAGCTGGTTGCACATGCTCAGTGACTCTTGACCGCTGTCACTAGCAGTGCTAACTTTAGCAAACATCAACATTAGCTCCAGAATCGCATTGAATAAGCTAACTTTTCTCCCACTGCCTCGCTATTGTCATCTTCCGAGTTGTCCTCAAAATCCTTGGTTTTACCATCATCCTCAGGACAACTGTGTTCCTTAATTTTCTTTCTTTTTTACAATAGGGCCTACAATGTATAAATTCTGTAGCTGGTGTGGTCCTGAGGTGTTGTGTAGAAATGTGTTACCCTCGAGCGGCGCCATCTGAAATCCTGTCTTGTGCGACCGTCCGTTCATTACTACGCTTGCGTGCAGCAGTGCCATCCGGTGGTGGTGAGGGTAAAAATATGCGCAAGTAGGCTAGTTGTCACAATGGACTTATCTTTTTTTAACAGCAAACATTTAGACATATATAGCAGGACAATAATTCTTAGTAATTATGCATGGGTGGGGCCCTTAATTAGTTGCTTTGCCAGACCCTCCTCCAAAGCGTGCTGTAGGAGGGTCTGGCTAATCCACATAGCATTCAGGGATGGGAGGAAAAGTGCTCTGGTTTAATTACATTTCTTTAAACCAATCAGAATCTTCATGGGTAGTGCTAAACTCCGCACAGAGCCGCTGCAAAATAGTCTTGCGAGAGAAAACTCAGATTGGACAGATAATCTAGCTATCTCAATTTACCCTGCAGAGATCTAAGGAGCAGTCAACAATAGTCCTCGTAAATCCACCCAATTTAAAATTCCAACACAAAGAAAGCGGAAGGAAACGGAAAATACATGCATCCGGCGGAATTTCCTGCAGCAATCCCGGAAGTGGAACGCGAAGGATATAGACTAGCCCTTAATAGGCCTTTATCTCGTTTTCGGAACGTTCCAAATCGCCAAGCAGTGTACTTGCACTTCCGGTGGTTACTTAGTTACAAGATAAACTATGGCTGCCTCCTCTTGCCGGTGCTATTACAGTGTGCCGGGCTGCTCAACATCAAAACAAAGGCAGCCATACCTTAGCTTCCATGACTTCCCAAGGACGAAGGTCCTTCGTTCCATATAAGTCGGAGTAGTACGTTTGTGTGTGTGCAGTTTGTACTTTGACAAGGAGAGGATATACGTCTCGAAAAGTGGGCAGAAGAGACTAAAATCCGGTGCTACATCAAGCTGATTTTCGTGGAATAGCTGGGAGACTTGTGTACTTCGCCAGTCAGTTTTCGATCGGGTTAATGCGCATCTTGGAGTAGTTGAAGAGTTTCAGGATAGCGACTCTGCTATAGAGGAAGCGGATGAACAGCCTACAGTCGCAGAGGATCAAGAACCCACCAGAGATAACAACTATGCCCGCGACTCCGCAGGTGGACTAGATGCCGATGCTGCTGCCGAAACCATCAGACAACTGGAGGCTAAGGTCAGGAGTTTAGAAAGACAACTGAGGGACCTGTCCTGCACACTAAACATCAACAGATGTGGCATGTCAATTCTGGTGTCCAAAAGTATATTCATAATGTTAAAAATAAATGTACATTTTAAAACAGTACATTATATTATTTACTCAACCCTCTTTACTCACTTGTATGAGTATTTATTGCAAGAAATGAAAATTTTAAGAGCCATTGAGCTCCAAGTACCAAACTGTCCATTCTGGGTAACATTCCGACTTAAAATCTAAGTATAGAAATGTGACAAAAATGTCAAAACAATTAATAAAAGCATTACTTTTCTATTATATCTACAAATATAATACCAATACTGAGCTTATTTACTATTTTACACAAGAAATACTTTTGTCCAAACTTTTGGATTTCCCCAAGTAATTTAACTCAGATTTTCATGGTATATTACACAATCATGTTTTCCTGAGTTGAGTATACAATACAAACCTGATTACCTTTACTGTAAAGCATTTTAAAACATCTTTCATCATATTTCTGTTTTTGGCATGGACTATTGTGTGACCAAAATCATACAATGAGCCCATTAAATTATAAATACCCAAATATATCATATTAATTGTGTGTGTTTGGTTAGCTGTAACTATGGATATGCATAAACATTTATATGTTAAAAAGGTATACATTGAAATAATTTTTAAATCCATTCCCGTTACCCAGGAAGGACATTTTTTATGGAATGAATCATATGATTCATCAAAAAAAATTTCTTTCAAAAATTGCATTTCTAAATTATATTCCTGTTGTTGAGCTGTATGTATAACACTCTAATAAAAAATAGAAAGTGCTTGAATTTGCATTTTTTGACACTTGATACTCATTTATTTTCAAATGTTAAACCGAGCCCGAACCGGAGGCTGGCACTTGTGGATGAACTGTTTCTTTACTGCTGTTGAGTTGCCATTGGTATGAAGGAGAAGGTGATTGCTGACATCTTCAGCATCAGTACCACTACGGTGAGCAGAATAATAATTACATGGGCCAACTATCTATTCATTGTTTTGGGGTCAGTACCAATCTGGATGGCAAGGGAACAGGTGCAAGCAACAATGCCACCAAAGTTTGCACAGTACTGCCCGAATGTGCGTGTTATTCTGGACTGCACTGAACTCAGATGTGAGGCACCATCATCACTCATCCTCCAGTCTGAAACATTCTCCTCCTACAAGAACACCAACACTTTCAAAGGTCTTATTGGCATTGCCCCATGTGGTGTTATCACCTTTATCTCACAGCTATATAGTATAGTATAGTAGTAGTATAGAGTTACTTTAATTTCAGGTATGTTTCCATATATGTGCCAAAATAAAATATATATTTATCTTTCATTTCACTGATCAGCGACTGGTCAAGCCAAATTCGCTCTACTGTGAGGTCACTTAGTGTGGAAGTGATGAAATCACACAGTTTTAAACCAGTTATGGCCTTGCACTTGCCAGAAATACTTGTGATTTTTTTTTTAAGTTTGGCCTGACCACCAATAAACTTCACATGCGTAACCTCTGTTATACTGTTAACAGTTGGGCATTTCACTTCGGCTAACCCAAAGAGGGGATTTGCCGTGGGATCATACACTTTGGCATCAGGGCTAGCACCGCGGTAAGACGCATCTGGATTCCAAACGAATCCAGAAGGCGCAACACTGACATTGCAAAGGTCACTGTACTGTTGTAAAACTTCTGGCTCAAGGTCAGTACCCCTTTTCATGGCAGGTGTTTGCCTTACCCCCTTCCTGATCCTGGCTGCCAGAGCCTGACTAGATGACTCCCCTCTAACGCTACAAACTTCACCGAATCTACTGGATGTTAGGCGAAGCTGTCGGACTTCCTTCCACAAAGGATTCTCCGACTGCCCCCTTGTATTCTCTTCAATGATACTTGCCAATTCACGGGTTACTTCTAAACTCTGTATGTGATAAAACTGATGACAATTGGGGACAAACTGTAGATGCCGTTCTAATGTGTAGCCACTAATTAATGGAAGTTGTGGGAATGAGGGGGCTTCTGAATGCTTAATTATTTCTCGAGGGTATTACTGGTGTGCACTGATAAGAAAGAAATGAACCTTGAGGGACTAGTCCAAAGTCCTAAAGTCAGGTCGGAGAGGCCGCGTAAGATTTTGCAAATGCCAGATTGTGGCTGAAGGTTGCAACTGACAACACTGTCGGGTCAGGAAGGGGTCCTAAAAACACAAGTAACAGAGAAACCATTTCATCAGTTAATAAATGCCAATGATATACAAGCGACAGGGTAGCTAATCTGATATAAAGCACCACCTGCATGTTCTCATTTAATGTCCAAGTCCTTAATATACAAAAGGGTGCAACGTTACGGGAACGTTATCTAAAGGGTGCAACAGTAGGGGAACGTTCTCTAAAGGGTGCAACAGTAGGGGAACGTTACGGGAACGTTCTCTAAAGGGTGCAACGTTACGGGAATGTTCTCTAAAGGTTGCAATGGATAGGAGTACGTTACGGGAACGTTCAACAGTAGGGGAACGTTACAGGAACGTTCTCTAAAGGGTGCAACGTTACGGGAACGTTCAACGGTAGGGGAACGTTACGGGAACGTTCTCTAAAAGGTGCAACGTTACGGGAACGTTCAATGGTAGGGGAACGTTACGGGAACATTCTCTAAAGGGTGCAACATTACGGGAACGTTCAACAGTAGGAAAACGTTACGGGAACGTTCTCTAAAGGGTGCAACGTTACAGGAACGTTCAGTGGTAGGGGAACGTTACGGGAATGTTCTCTAAAGGGTGCAATGTTACGGGAATGTTCTCTAAAGGTTGCAATGGGTAGGGGTACGTTACGGGAACGTTCAACAGTAGGGGAACGTTACAGGAACGTTCTCTAAAGGGTGCAACGTTACGGGAACGTTCAACGGTAGGGGAACGTTACGGGAACGTTCTCTAAAGGGTGCAACGTTACGGGAACATTCTCTAAAGGGTGCAACGTTACAGGAATGTTCTCTAAAGGTTGCAATGGATAGGGGTACGATACGGGAACGTTCAACAGTAGGGGAACGTTACAGGAACGTTCTCTAAAGGGTGCAACGTTACGGGAACGTTCTCTAAAGGGTGCAACAGTAGAGGAACGTTACGGGAACGTTCTCTAAAGGGTGCAACGTTACGGGAATGTTCTCTAAAGGTTGCAATGGATAGGAGTACATTACGGGAACGTTCAACAGTAGGGGAACGTTACAGGAACGTTCTCTAAAGGGTGCAACGTTACGGGAACGTTCAACGGTAGGGGAACGTTACGGGAACATTCTCTAAAAGGTGCAACGTTACGGGAACGTTCAATGGTAGGGGAACGTTACGGGAACATTCTCTAAAGGGTGCAACGTTACGGGAACATTCTCTAAAGGGTGCAACGTTACAGGAATGTTCTCTAAAGGTTGCAATGGATAGGGGTACGATACGGGAACGTTCAACAGTAGGGGAACGTTACAGGAACGTTCTCTAAAGGGTGCAACGTTACGGGAACGTTCTCTAAAGGGTGCAACAGTAGAGGAACGTTACGGGAACGTTCTCTAAAGGGTGCAACGTTACGGGAATGTTCTCTAAAGGTTGCAATGGATAGGAGTACGTTACGGGAACGTTCAACAGTAGGGGAACGTTACAGGAACGTTCTCTAAAGGGTGCAACGTTACGGGAACGTTCAACGGTAGGGGAACGTTACAGGAACATTATCTAAAGGGTGCAACAGTAGGGGAACGTTACAGGAACATTATCTAAAGGGTGCAACAGTAGGGGAACGTTACGGGAACGTTCTCTAAAGGGTGCAACGTTACGGGAACGTTCAACGGTTGGGGAACGTTACGGGAATGTTCTCTAAAAGGTGCAACGTTACGGGAACGTTCAATGGTAGGGGAACGTTACGGGAACGTTCTCTAAAGGGTGCAACGTTACGGGAATGTTCAATGGTAGGGGAACGTTACGGGAACATTCTCTAAAGGGTGCAACGTTACGGGAATGTTCTCTAAAGGTTGCAATGGATAGGAGTACGTTACGGGAATGTTCAAAGGTAGGGGAACGTTACAGGAACGTTCTCTAAAGGGTGCAACGTTACGGGAACGTTCTCTAAAGGGTGCAACAGTAGGGGAACGTTACGGGAACGTTCTCTAAAGGGTGCAACGTTACGGGAATGTTCTCTAAAGGTTGCAATGGATAGGAGTATGTTACGGGAACGTTCAACAGTAGGGGAACGTTACAGGAACGTTCTCTAAAGGGTGCAACGTTACGGGAACGTTCAACGGTAGGGGAACGTTACGGGAACGTTCTCTAAAAGGTGCAACGTTACGGGAACGTTCAATGGTAGGGGAACGTTACGGGAACATTCTCTAAAGGGTGCAACGTTACGGGAACGTTCAACAGTAGGAAAACGTTACGGGAACGTTCTCTAAAGGGTGCAACGTTACAGGAACGTTCTCTAAAGGGTGCAACAGTAGGGAAACGTTACAGGAACATTATCTAAAGGGTGCAACAGTAGGGGAACGTTACAGGAACATTATCTAAAGGGTGCAACAGTAGGGGAACGTTACGGGAACGTTCTCTAAAGGGTGCAACGTTACGGGAACGTTCAACGGTTGGGGAACGTTACGGGAATGTTCTCTAAAAGGTGCAACGTTACGGGAACGTTCAATGGTAGGGGAACGCTACGGGAACGTTCTCTAAAGCGTGCAACGTTACGGGAACGTTCAACGGTAGGGGAACGTTACGAGAACGTTCTCTAAAAGGTGCAACGTTACGGGAACGTTCAATGGTAGGGGAACGTTACGGGAACATTATCTAAAGGGTGCAACAGTAGGGGAACGTTACGGGAACGTTCTCTAAAGGGTGCAACGTTACGGGAACGTTCAACGGTTGGGGAACGTTACGGGAATGTTCTCTAAAAGGTGCAACGTTACGGGAACGTTCAACGGTATGGGAACGCTACGGGAACGTTCTCTAAAGCGTGCAACGTTACGGGAACGTTCAACGGTAGGGGAACGTTACGAGAACGTTCTCTAAAAGGTGCAACGTTACGGGAACGTTCAATGGTAGGGGAACGTTACGGGAACATTCTCTAAAGGGTGCAACGTTACGGGAACGTTCAACAGTAGGAAAACGTTACGGGAACGTTCTCTAAAGGGTGCAACGTTACAGGAACGTTCTCTAAAGGGTGCAACAGTAGGGGAACGTTACAGGAACATTATCTAAAGGGTGCAACAGTAGGGGAACGTTACAGGAACGTTCTCTAAAGGGTGCAACGTTACGGGAACGTTCAACGGTAGGGGAACGTTCAACGGTAGGGGCACGTTACGGGAACGTTCTCTAAAGGGTGCAACGTTACGGGAACGTTCAACGGTATGGGAACGCTACGGGAACGTTCTCTAAAGCGTGCAACGTTACGGGAACGTTCAATGGTAGGGGAACGTTACGGGAACGTTCTCTAAAGCGTGCAACGTTACGGGAACGTTCAACGGTAGGGGAACGTTACGGGAACGTTCTCTAAAGGGTGCAACGTTACGGGAACGTTATCTAAAGGGTGCAACAGTAGGGGAACGTTCTCTAAAGGGTGCAACGTTACGGGAACGTTCAACGGTAGGGGAACGTTCAACGGTAGGGGCACGTTACGGGAACGTTCTCTAAAGGGTGCAACGTTACGGGAACGTTCAACGGTATGGGAACGCTACGGGAACGTTCTCTAAAGCGTGCAACGTTACGGGAACGTTCAACGGTATGGGAACGTTCAACGGTAGGGGCACGTTACGGGAACGTTCTCTAAAGGGTGCAACGTTACGGGAACGTTCAACGGTATGGGAACGCTACGGGAACGTTCTCTAAAGGGTGCAACGTTACGGGAACGTTATCTAAAGGGTGCAACAGTAGGGGAACGTTACGGGAACGTTCTCTAAAGGGTGCAACGTTACGGGAACGTTCAACGGTAGGGGAACGTTACTGGAATGTTTTCTAAAGGGTGCAACGTTACGGGAACATTCTTTAAAGGGTGCAACGTTACGGGAACGTTCAATGGTTTGGGAACGCTACGGGAACGTTCTCTAAAGCGTGCAACGTTACGGGAACGTTCAACGGTAGGGGAACGTTCAACGGTAGGGGAACGTTCAACGGTAGGGGAACGTTACGGGAACGTTCTCTAAAGGGTGCAACGTTACGGGAACGTTATCTAAAGGGTGCAACAGTAGGGGAACGTTACGGGAACGTTCTCTAAAGGGTGCAACGTTACGGGAACGTTCAACGGTAGGGGAACGTTACTGGAATGTTATCTAAAGGGTGCAACGTTACGGGAACATTCTCTAAAGGGTGCAACGTTACGGGAATGTTCTCTAAAGGTTGCAATGGATAGGGGTACGATACGGGAACGTTCAACAGTAGGGGAACGTTACAGGAACGTTCTCTAAAGGGTGCAACGTTACGGGAACGTTCAACGGTATGGGAACGCTACAGGAACGTTCTCTAAAGGGTGCAACGTTACGGGAACGTTCAACGGTATGGGAACGCTACGGGAACGTTCTCTAAAGGGTGCAACGTTACGGGAACGTTATCTAAAGGGTGCAACAGTAGGGGAACGTTACAGGAACATTCTCTAAAGGGTGCAACATTACGGGAACGTTCAACGGTAGGGGAACGTTCAACGGTAGGGGAACGTTCAACGGTAGGGGAACGTTCAACGGTATGGGAACGTTACGGGAACGTTCAACAGTAGGGGAACGTTACAGGAACGTTCTCTAAAGGGTGCAACGTTACGGGAACGTTCAACGGTATGGGAACGCTACGGGAACGTTCTCTAAAGCGTGCAACGTTACGGGAACGTTCAACGGTAGGGGAACATTACGGGAACGTTCTCTAAAGGGTGCAACGTTACGGGAATGTTCTCTAAAGGTTGCAATGGATAGGAGTACGTTACGGGAACGTTCAACGGTAGGGGAACGTTCAACGGTAGGGGAACGTTCAACGGTAGGGGAACGTTCAACGGTAGGGGAACGTTCAACGGTAGGGGAACGTTACGGGAACGTTCTCTAAAGGGTGCAACGTTACGGGAACGTTATCTAAAGGGTGCAACAGTAGGGGAACGTTACGGGGACGTTCTCTAAAGGGTGCAACGTTACGGGAACGTTATCTAAAGGGTGCAACAGTAGGGGAACGTTACGGGGACGTTCTCTAAAGGGTGCAACGTTACGGGAACGTTCAACGGTAGGGGAACGTTACTGGAATGTTATCTAAAGGGTGCAACGTTATGGGAACGTTCAACGTAGGGGAATGTTACGGGAACGTTCTCTAAAGGCTGCAACGTTATGGGAACATTCTCTAAAGGGTGCAACGTTACGGGAATGTTCTCTAAAGGGTTCAACGTTACGGGAACATTCTCTAAAGGGTGCAACGTTACGGGAACGTTCAACGGTAGGGGAACATTACGGGAACGTTCTCTAAAGGGTGCAACGTTACGGGAATGTTCTCTAAAGGTTGCAACGGATAGGGGTACGTTACGGGAACGTTCAACAGTAGGGGAACGTTACAAGAACGTTCTCTAAAGGGTGCAACATTACGGGAACGTTCAATGGTAAGGGAAAGTTACGGGAACGTTGTCGTACTTGAACGAACTCCTCCTAGAGATTTCATCCGATCAACTTCAAATTTGGTCTGTGCCATCTTAAGACGTTAAAGATGAAAAGTTGTTAAAAGAAAAACGTTTCGGGCGGCCATTTTGTGCGTTTCGCCATCAAAACAGGAAGTGGGTGTAACTCGAGTGTACATTGTCCAATTGGCTCGAAACTTTTCAGGATTCATAAGAGTCCAACTCTGAGGACAAATAAAGGCCAATATTAACTTAAAGTCATAGCGCCCCCTAGTGGCAACAGGAAGTAGGCCTAAAAGTCAATGTGCTATACTTTAACAAACTCCTCCTAGAGATTTCATCCGATGGACTTCAAACTTGGTCTGTGCCATCTTAAGACGTTAAAGATGAAAAGTTGTTAAAAGAAAAACGTTTCGGGCGGCCATTTTGTGCGTTTCGCCCTCAAAACAGGAAGTGGGTGTAACTCGAGTGTACATTGTCCAATTGGCTCGAAACTTTTCAGGATTCATAAGAGTCCAACTCTGAGGACAAATAAAGGCCAATATTAACTTAAAGTCATAGCGCCCCCTAGTGGCAACAGGAAGTAGGCCTAAAAGTCAATGTGCTATACTTTAACAAACTCCTCCTAGACATTTCATCCGATGGACTTCAAACTTGGTCTGTACCATCTTAACACCTTAAAGGAACATGCTGACTTATTGGGAATTTAGCTTATTCACCGTAACCCCAAGAGTTAGACAAGTCGATACATACCCTTCTCATCTCCGTGCGTGCTGTAACGCTGTCTGACAGCTCCAGCGGCAGCAGGCCAGCACAGAACATGCAGGTGAATGGTTCCAGCAATCCTACTGCTCCGAATAAGTGACAAAATAACGCGCGAGTCACAGCGTGTACAAGAAAACAACGTAACATGAGACACAGCCATCTTCTAACCGTAAACAAACCGGGAACTATATTCTCAGAAGGCGAAGCTCTGCTACTTCTGCTACTTGGGCGGAGTGATTTGCTTTGCAGCAAACCTGTCTGAAAATATAGTTCCCGGTTTGTTTACGATTAGAAGATGGCTGTGTCTCATGTTACGTTGTTTTCTTGTACACGCTGTGACTCTACAAATCACAACATGTAAATAGGAACACGTTGGCACTTTAGTCACAATTCGGAGCAATAGGATTGCTGGAACCATTCACCTGCATTTTCTGTAATGGTCTGCTGCCGCTGGGGCTGTCAAACAGCGTTACAGCACGCACGGAGATGAGAAGGGTATGTATGGACTTATCTAACTCTTGGGGTTACGATGAATAAGACAAATTCCCAATAAGTCGGCGTGTTCCTTTAAAGATGAAAAGTTAATAAAAGAAAAACTTTTCGTCAAACGGTGTTGGCGTGGTGTGGCGGCCATTTTGAGTGTTTAGCGATGAACGCAAAAGTGGCTGTAACTACAGTGTGCATTGTCATATCTGCTTGAAATTTCACAGAATCAACAAGAGTCCAGGCCTGAGGACATCTACAGGCCAATATTGACTTTTGGTCATAGCGCCCACCGCTGGCACCAGGAAATCAGCCTTATATGACAAACATCATCCGATTTACATGAAACTTAGAATGTGTGGTGTACATGTGATACTGAGCCGCCCCCTATACTTTAACCACGCCCACTTACTCAGGCCACGCCCCCTTTCATAAGATAACCGTTTAAGGTAGAGTCAAAGCCCGTCTACGGAAAGCCGTTCCACTCCCTATTTAGCCCCATTCTACCGAATTTGGTTGCAGTTCCACCAGAGTTCCACTGGGGGTGATCGCGGTCCAGTGCAAAATGAATGGGACTCTATGGAGCTAGATGGCTAAATTTGTCTCTTTTGCCTGATTGTCGGTGAGGAATCTCAGATTTGATTGTAGTTTTTGTAAGTTCAACATGGATTATAGGTCGAAAGTTGAATGAACGAGTACTTTCGATTTCTTACAGATTGAGTCGTTGTTGCCCATAACACGCTAGCATTCTGCTAATGAATGCTGATTGGTCAGTGAAGGACTGATTACGATCGGAGATCCCGCTTGACGGCATCCGAAGCAGAACCAGAATGTCAGAGTGACTATTTCGGCGTGGTCTTTAAAACATTAGCAAACCTCTTTCTAGCACGTGTATTGACAGGGAGAACCTTACCTGTCAGCTGTGTTGTCGATGCCTCGAGAGAAAAAAGGAAGTTTGCCAGTAACCCCGACACGCGCAGAGGCGCGAGGGCCCGTCCATCACTGCTTGCAGCTTTAATTTACATTTGTGATCCCTTGCAGATTATATTGTATTTACTTTGTACTTTACAGAACAATCAAGTGTTTATTAAGCTAGTATCCACTTCAGGCACTCCTACAGTTAAACTCCACGCCTTCTCTTTTCTGGCCTTGCCTTTATAAAGAAGACCTGTGGGGTGCCTTGGTAGCTCACCTGGTAGAGCGTGCGCCCATATACCGAGCGGCGCTTCCGGGACACAGCGCAGACGCACTCGGCGATGATCGATTCTGCGCAGACCTGGCTCATCTCAAACGAGCCTAATCTACCCTGGACCACACCACTATTTCCCAGATGTGGGCCTACAAAACATTTTCTAACATTACAAAAATCTCCACACAGCCAGACACACTTTGTGCTCCTCTACACAATTAAAGGACACTTTACAAGATGAGTAACTCCCCCAGTTACCTCTCAAATGCATCAAACAAACACCAAATATCTCTACACACAAACAAACCCCATCAGTTGCTCAGTCCAATGATGTCAGTGATGACATCATCAACACCGTAAATACCCAGGAAATGCTTGACGGCTCCTCCCCAAACATTCCTGAATGGTTAGTCTGGATCAATGGAAGTACATTTGTAGGATAAAGCCTGACATCCGGCGCGATGTCAGGCTTTGTCCCTCACCTTCTACTCTCTGTGTGTTGCCATTCTCAAAATCCCTAAAGCCTGGTTCACACGGCAGGATAATTAGGCCGATTTTAGCCCCGATTCACCCCTTCCGACAATCTTAAGGATGCTACGATTATCGTAAAATAATCTGATCAGATATTCCTGCCGTGTGTGGTGTGTTAAGACTGCTCTCGTCTGCTCGGAAGGACGTCGGGACCGCTCCGATCTCAAATCAGGGATATCCAACATGTTGGATTTTTTTGGCCCTATTTCTCCTCGTGTGTGGTGTCCCCCGGGGACAAACGAGCATGCAGCCTGTGGACTGTGGCGTGTAGCCAATCAGAAAGCGAGGTGATGAGGCGGCGAGGAAAGCACCGGGAAACAAAATCAAAACAGCCGGTGGCATGGCGCACCAGAAAGTCTGGTGGACGTCGGAGATAAATATAGCAAGTATAGTCCATGCTCGCGTTCCACTTCTTTGACCATCGCCTTTTTTTTTGATAATGTTTTTTTTCGGTTAAAAACAAACTACAAACTATCGCCACTGCATCCTCTTCATCCGCCATGATTGTTTACTCTGAAGTCACGTTTGATCTCGAGGGATTTTGCGAGATTTCCCGTCTGACCTGGGAATGCTCGGGAGTCAAATCGGTTCGTGTGTGATGTGTTGATTTTGCCGTGTGCTGCGCACCACACACTGTACGACCAAAACTGTTAGACCCGTGATTTTTTATCGCCGTGTGTGGGGTCTCTCAGGATTGGAAAATCGGCCGACAATTTTAAAATCGTCCCATGTGAACCAGGCTTTAGCTACGGGAAACAACAACAAACTTCGAGCTAGCAAGCTATTCACTGAAAATGGTAACTTTTGAAGAAAATTTGAATCGTGCAATAAGGCAGGCCTGCTTGGTTTCTTTCGGTGAATGATTTTAAAGATTTACAAAGAATGTTTATGGCATTTACTCTAACTGGGACATTTCAGGACCAATTGGCAAGATTGCTGTGGACAAAGTAAACACAGCGAAACACTGGTAAGCGCAACAAAAGCATACAGTACAGTTGTTGTTCATAGGGACGGTGGGTATGCTATTTGACATCCATGGGAAGGCACTGGTTCAGTTCATGTTTCTGAGTGGAAATGTGTAGTATAACATTCTCACTGTGATGGGCCTTACATGATTGTAGGTCGGTGATGATAAAATCAACATTGCATGAAAACATTTAAGCGGGCACGCCCAAGAATGAGTGTTAGGTAACTGAACAGTGTGCACAGAAAACACAGAGAACCTCTTACACCACATAAAGAGAATGGTTAGCAACATGGGAGGTAAACCAAGTGAGTCCAGATGTCTTCCTTGCCAGCAATGGTGGCAAGAGAATTTAAAAAAAGATGATGTAAGAGGCAAGCAGCTGTAGCAGTGTGAAGCACTACAGTGACAGCTAAGAGCACAGAGCTTGCAGTGTGGATTGTTTGAGGCCAGAGTGGTGGTAGTCCATTTGGAAGGAGTTATTTAGAAGGAGGATGTCAAAACAGCAATATTAGCTCTTAGATGCACTGAGGATGTTTCTTTCTCAAAATGTAATGCATGCTTTATGGTTCTGCGGAGGCTCCATGCAGAGCTTTCTCCATAGCCTGAAGTTTATACTTGTGCGTTGGTGTGTGCGTCGATCTAATAGCAGGGCCGGCATGTGTGTGTGTGCGTGGGGAGTGTGTGGTAGAGCGAGTGAGAGGGTGACGTGATTAGCTTCGGTGCAAGTACTGACTCTAAATCTGTAGCAGGAAAAGTTAACATTCTCCTTGATTTCATGTTTTTTATGGAGAAGGAGAACCAGGGGTGTATTGCACAAAAGTAGAATTTATAAATCCAGGATAACCGATAAAGCGAGGCTTGACCTAGGCAGACGATCACGGACCGACTGAATGCGTAAGTAGCCTAAAAATATACATTTACTGACCACTCCTCTAAATTGAAACCGCCATACCATTCAAGGAGTTTGGCTTATTATTTGCACAAATGAGCAGTTGTACTCTTTACCGTAAAGTGCTCATATTATGCTCATTTTCAGGTTCATAATTGTATTTAGAGGTTATATCAGAATAGGTTTACATGGTTTCATTTTCAAAAAACACCATATTTGTGTTGTACTGCACATTGCTACAGCTCCTCTTTTCACCCTGTGTGTTGAGCTCTCTGTTTTAGCTACAGAGTGAGACATCTCACTTCTGTTCCATCTTTGTTGGAAGTCGCACATGTGCAGTACCTAGGTAAGCACTGCTAGCCAATCAGAAGCACAGTATGAGGGCGTGCCACGCTAGCAGCTAGGTGTGCATTATAACGTGTGTTACAAAGTGACACACGTTCGTCACGGAAGTAAAGGCTGGACTACAATAGACCTGTTTGGAGCAGTTTGTCAACAGTGTTTTCTGTTGGAGATGGTAAGTGCCTTTGGGGTGGACTTTGGGCTTTTTCACTTTGGAATTACAACCACTAATCTACAATGCTAGAATGTGATGCGTAAATCTCTCTCTTACCGGCAATTTCCACTGGATGCGTAACGGCTGCGGATCCGCTCTGGAACGTGGCGGAGTCATTAGGTTTCCATTAAAGTCAATGTGTGTATTTCCACTGACTGCGGAACGGCTGCGTTCCGACTGCGTCCCAGCTCCGGCGGTCCGCAGCCCTCCGCGCAGAGCTTCTATTTTTGCCGGACGCGGGAGAGCTACGCAGCAATTCAGCACACGGCAGATAGTGCGGGACAGGAAGTCGAGCACAGAAACAAAATAAAAATACAGTTCATTTTCAAAATAAAATACACCGTGCTCACGGCCGATCATATTTCCCTGCACTACACCTTGAAAACACAGCACAGAGTTGTTTCCCCTCTACTCCTCTGGATGGAAACAAACTGTTGTTGGTTTTGTGGTTCTATTCTACGTGAATTCGCGAGATATTGTGGGTCCTCGTGACTACAGCTGTCAGTCATGGCCGTAGCCATGCCGCAACAAATCCGGACTTAGTGGGTATTGTACTGTCTCTCCCTCTCTCTTGTATGGACTAAAATATAAATTACCTAAGTAACATATTTACTCCCACTGCTTTCTTTTCAGGCAAAGTGTACAACAGTTCGTTTATGGAAATAATTAGCCTAACTCCTTGAATGGCTTCATTTAAATGCAGTAGATGTATATTTCGTAAATGTATATTTTTTAGATATATCATTCAGTCGGTCCGCTTCTGCCACACTTTTTCCCACTGTTTTTTTTTTTTTTTTTTTTTTACAGAGGCAGAGTTTCCTTCTTTACATATTATATGCTATATTTGGACATAGAAAAGAAAGACAGAAAGAAACTGGACTCTGAAATCTAGAAACTATAAAGATAATTAAGTGATAAATATAATGCACACAGTAAACATGACTGTAACACAGTGTATTCATCAGTCATTTCCCACCAGCAAAATATAAGGTCAAAAACCATTGAGGTGTCCTCTCCCTGTTGTTTCATGAATGTACAGTATGTATAGTAGCCTCAACTATATAGTTACTGGTCCAGTGAACTATAATTAGGGAGGATTGTACAATTATAAAAACCTATAATAATTGTTCAATCCTCCCAAATTATAGTCCCAGTTCACTGGAGAGAACACAAATTGTGTGCTAAGAATGCCAAATTAAATGCACATGGAAGAGGAACATACATGGTCCTTTGTTAAAGAATACTAAAAGAAATAGGTGTATTGGTCTCTGACCAGTCTGCCGTTGTTATATTCACTAACACGTGTACAGCACTTTATATATTGTCCTTCATCACTGACTTCATTTAAAACACATTTGCAACTGTATCAGCCTTTTCTAAATATTTCAACAACAGTTGTTACTGCAGTTACTGCCATAATATATTCACCAAAACAACAAGCAGTTTTCATACAGCAATACAGTATAACAGTAACAATGACTGCCACATGAATAATTATAAAAAAAACAATGGTCACAACTTTAAATAATAACAGTGCTTTACTCAACAGCAACATGCACCTGTTGTATTTTAATGCAGGGTAATAAAAATAAGATAAAACCACTGTTGATTGAACAGAAAAAGCTCCAGGATTAATAAATCCTGGTCAGGAACCGGCTAGCTGCACAGAATAAATCCCCATGGTAACTTAGGTGCCTCTGCTTTTGTGCAACCAAGTCAAGGCTAAATTCATGCAGGATAACTGGAATATCCCGGCTTAATCCCTTATCCTGGTTTTGTACAATAGCCCTCTGGAAATGAGATTACCTTGCTTGGCTACGGCCAAGCAACGTGCGTCGCCGCAACGTCTAGTTACATTTCTGGGGAGGTGCACTTCAGGCTACGCCATAAGGTCCGGCGTAGGGTCCGTGTCTACGTACGTCGATATAAGCTTGCCAATCAAGAGAGGGTTTTGCTAAAAGTATGGAAACCGCTTCTTGACAAATGGTTGATAACCCAGCAGTCGTGAGTTGATTTACACACCTCATGTGCCTGACTAGTCACATCAAGTTGTTGCCATAGTGTATCGCCACTTTTTCTCTTTTTCCTGAATCACTGTTGTTGCCATGTTAGTTCAGTTTTATTTATTTTTATTTAAACTTTTTTCTGCCCTTCTCTCTCAGGCCCAGTATAACATCCATCAGATTTAAGTGTATGTGTATGTATGTCTATCTACACTGTGTGTGTAGGTCTGTATGTAAGTTTACGAGTATACATGTATGTGGATGTATGTATGTATACTCTATATATTATGTGTGTGTGAGCGTGTGTATGTATGCGAGTATGTGGCTATGCATGCATGTATGGGTACATCTAAAGGAGAGGGGGTCTTCCCGTTACAATTTAACTACTCCTTTTTGGTTTCGGTTGTTGCCTGTTTCATTACTGGTTCTGTAATGGTTTGCTTGCTTATCTGGACATTTCTTGTATTGCCACCTCATAGTCCTGCTATAATTTTTATAATTGTGCTTGGAAAAACTCAATAAAGAGATAAAAAAAAAAAAGTCCTGTGTTTCTTTTTCCTCCCATTCAACAATATTTCCGTCCTCAGCTTAAGAAAACACAAGGGAAAGTCTACAATAGCTTTCAAAGAAAGATTTATAAGGGGCACGCCACCTGTTGTGCACTGTAAAAGATGCTTCACCAGCCACAATAAATGGTGTCACAGGATCACAGGAAACCTGTTTATGTTTACACACAGGCACACATTTGAATGTATTTATTTGTGAAGACCTTAATTGACAAAATGCATTCCCTAGCTTTTAACCATTTCAACTAAATGCCTAACCCCAGCCTTTTCTCTAACCTAACCCTGCCCTAGCCTTAACCTTTAAATTGAACCAAACAGCAAGCAGTTATTTCCAGCACAACAGAAAAGACCAATCAATTCCTGTTGGTAATGTTAATATATTCTAAAGCACATCTTTAGGTTTAACAACTCCAGCAACTTATTTAGGCCCATGACATGCCCTTAAACTTCCAACATTTTCTTATTATGCTAAAAGTCATTTTGGGCAGTATTTCAAATCCTTTCAACCAAGCACAAGTCACATGAATATTGAATGAAGGCCTTGCCTGTTAATCTTTTTCAACAAACAATATGTGCTCATTTTCGTCAGCATTAGTTTTTACAGTGGTATTTCCTTCTATTAAAACAGCACAGTGCAATGTTTTTACTTTGTAGCACACTCACAGGAACAGTTATGCTCCAAATCTAGTGTGGCCTGGAGAACAGTTGCACATCATCTGCACTGAGCTCCTTTCCCCAGATATCAGTATCAATAATGTGAAGCAGGCAGAATTTGTTTTCATATACATGCTCCGCCTCCTAGAGCACCTAGAGCTAATTTAATAGCAGAATACCTTACAGTGATGTCTTAGAAGTGTGATTTCCGTCAGTCTGTTGATTTTGTGGTCAATCAATTGTGCAAAGGCGTGTAACATGCAACATTTCAAATTTTAAACGGAAGAATGAATGACAGAAAGAAAGTCAATGAAAAATAAGGATACTTGTTTATGGGTTTTCACACTGCATAATTCAGTTGATCATTTTAAATTATTAATATAATTTTAATAATAGTTTTATATTGTGTGTGGCATAACAAATCTGAATATTCCAGATATTAAAAAATAATTTCTTACAAGGGGAACTTAATACAAGGAAAAAGACATAGCTACAGTAAGTCAACTCATAATGATTTATAGTATATCACTCTTTATTTCTCAACATTTCTGTTTGAACCACAAAAAAGTCACACAGCAAAATCACCAGTGTTAAATTAACGCTGAGTGTTAAATTTAACACTAGGAAAGTGTCTATATGTGTCCATTCTTTTCAGTGTTAAATTTTTTAACACTTTTAAAAGTGTTAATATTTTTACACTCACCTGGAGTTGATTCAACCCTGTAACGAGTTGAAAATCAACACTGGCCAACACCGAGTAGTGTTATTACTCTACACTAGTGTCAGTGTTACAAATTCTAAACTACCAGACTACACTGGACTCCAATTTAGCAACACTAATGGGTTTAACAAAATGTACACTAAGGGTGTAAAATGTTGTGGACAACCTTCTTTTTACAGTCACTGTGGACAACCAGGAACCCGTGAAGTTGTGGGAACAACAGAAGACAAATCAAAAGTTTAATTCAGCGACTCAAAGCCCTCCAAACTGCTGACCAAGACTTCAGTAATGGGGCCAAATTGAAATCTTTTAAAATAAAAGTTCTCAAAATGAAAAGCCAACTGATTCTGATATCTCTTTCATGTGTTTTTGTGATGTTTTCAAAGTTTTTTTACAGAATCTCATGCACCACATGTATATTAGTGGCCCAAGAAACTTCATCAGGCGGCCAGCAGCATCCGTTGCACTAATCTTTGCAGACTTCTTGCCCTTGGACGTTGGGGGCAACAGGTAAAGCAGCAAAAAAAAAATGGTGGCCACCTCACAGTCCCCTTCTACAGAAAAAAAAACATAATTGCAATTTTCTGAAATGTGTGTTTAAATATGCAAACAAGGCATTATCTAATGCCAACGATGGTGAATTTACGAGAAATTTACAGCCGCAAATGGACAAAGTGTGGGTAAAATAAACATCTAAAGGTGTATTTCTGATGTGTTTTTTTTACCCCCAACAGTCTGAAAGAAAACATGCAATGGATGCAAAATAATCCAAAAACTCAAAATGATGGTTTTGCCGGTAGTATCTCCCCTTAAGTACCACGTACATAAGACATTGAGTAAAGCAGCCAAAACATTAAAATCACAGGTGTGGTCCAATGATACATTATATTGGGTTAGCAGGGAATACAGTGAATGCCCTTATGGTATGTGTAATCTACAATCTCCAATTAACACTTACTTAAAGGTGCCCTGCCACACAAAACCGTTTTCACTCGCATTTTTTGAAAAATGTTAGGTCTATATGTGTTTGTGTTATGTAGGAAATTGAATGTGAAAATGAATTTGCTACCTCCTCTGTCAGCTCTAGCCACTGAAAAGAAATAAGTGGAGAAATCAGGCCAATTACAAAAGCTGGTCAGTCTGATGTGGTGTTGCCTGAGCTCATTACTATTCATGAGCTCGCCCAGTTGTGCTGGGTAAAGGATGCTGATAGCCAGGCTCTCATTGGCTAGCTGTTCAGCCAATTAGAGTCAAGCAGCTTAGCTGGTTGAATATTAATGAGAACTGGCACAAATTGAGCTGAGTCTTCCCGCAGGCTTTCTATACCATGCTAGAATGGCTTGATACAAGGTAACCAAGGCATTTTTTCCACAAAAAATTTTACAGAGTCCATGGTAGAACTTCAGACATTACCACAAAGTAATGAAATACATGTGGCAGGGCACCTTTAACACTATTTTCTTACCAAGCCTGATGTGTCCAGAAATCTTGGAAAAGGTCTAGGACAGTGGAAGCTGTGGCTGGTTCTTAAAAACATTTTGTCTTTTCTGAATTGTTGCCTTCATTTTGTCCTCGACAAGGGTTGTGTCAACTGAGACCCTCATCACCGACATAGCTTCATTGCATTCATCACTTGACAACTGGCTCACAAGTGAAAGCACGCTGTGAGGAATCTTAGTGTCATCTTGAAAAGTGAACTTGGATTTCTTGATCTCTTGAGCAGAGTTGCGCCACACACACACACACACACACACACACACACACAAAATTCATAAATGTGTACAAGTTTGTTGCAACAATATCTAGCATTTTGTCAAGCATGAAAAGGTTTGAGGATTTGTACATGTCATGATGGCATGCTAATTGACTTGGTGCCTTACCACATTGATCTTTACCAGCCTAGGCTACCATAAAGCTGTGGAGTACAACACTGATATTATGTTGTGATGATGAGCAGCCCAACTCCTTGTTGAATGAGGTCACTGTATTAGGTGCAAAAGGGGGATATAAAATGGAAAACAATGTAGCCTATATACTTTTTTTTCAATCATATACTTTTGCATGCCAGCACATTGTTTATTTCAATGATTAATACATTTTATTCATGCCTATATAAACAGGATATTGTCAAAATGATGACAATGTTGTGGTGACACACAGGTCAGTATGCATGAACATCAAGTTTTGCAGCTTCAAGCAAGTCATCATTCATTAGGGGCTATAGTTCCAATAAATTAGTTCTGGATGTTTACTCTAAATTAAGGTTAAATCAGGTCTTCCGTTGACAGTAAAGTGAACAGGTAGAGAGTAGGTCATAGAAAGGGAACCGTCTAAGCTGGTGTCTCTGAACACAAGGCATCTAGCATAATATCTCCCGTTGAGTAGTTGGATTGCAACAGAGGGCGCATGCAGACCATCAGGCTGTGCATTCTTAGCTGGGGACTAAAATTTCCAGTCCTCCACTTGGGTCTGGGTAAACAGCACCGCCCCGATGGTTGTTTGTTTTAAGTGTTGAACGATCCATCGCAGAGCGCCGTGCTCGATTGACACTGTCTGCTGATCTGCTACTGCGGATAGCTCAGAATAACACGGCTGCTCGCTAATTCCCGTCTATCGGGGCTTTCGCCGAAACACCGAGAGAGTAGGGTCCAGAAAAAGCCAACAAGGCAGGCAAGAACACCGCGCCGCCGGAGTCCGCACCCCAGAATGGCTTCAGGAGACCTTTACGAGGTAGTATAACACCATGCCCATGGAAAATGCTCTGTAATATTGACGAATAATGGAATTAGGAAGTAAAGGGGAGGGCGTCGCGTATGTAAAAAGCGGTGTACTAAGCCCTTTAACAGGCGAAACTAACCCTTCTCATGCTTTGCGAAGACAAGGGTGGTTAATTTATGCTTATACTTTGTGTCGCTTCTGATGTAGCCTACTTTAAAATAATTCTTCACTGCTGCGCTGTTGTAAATAGATAAGATGTCATTTACGGGCTGAACTCCTCAGTCTGTCGCCGAGTTGAAAGTCGTGGTAAAGTGACAGCAGCGCTGAGCGGACCAACATGGTGAATAGCTACAGACGGAGTGATGGTTCTGAAGGTGCGCATACATGCCAAAATATATTTTGTCATCACAGCCTTTACAGCGGTGTGACTGTTTCGCAGGCTGTTTGGCACTTAAGATGATACACTAGTTTATTTTTATCGAGCCGAGCGGTGTAAACAAGTCTATGTGAGCTTCTTTCACGGTTGATAGTGCAAATTTGTGAAATTACGACTCCGACAGTTTGGGGCGTAAAAGTTGCCCAAAAGGGTGGCAGGAAGGTCATGCTGCCCTCGTGCGCAACATCACTCTGGAACCGGCGCCAGAATTTGCATGAAGCCTGGTTTCTACATCAGCTTCACTGAATCAGGGCACTTAGGCTGCAGTCATTATAGCCTTTGTTATGCTGACATGCTGTCATATGTTTCAGTTCATGGTGGTGACCGAGAGAGATGGAGGGGCTGCGAATGTCTGCTGACTTCCAAGGACAAACAAATTTAGTTAGACTAAACAATTGTCCCCCTTTTTAAAGTAACGTACACATTTAAAACATGCTACAAAACATGTCTATCTAAAGAAAAACGTGGGGATCCTCTCTTGAGTGTTAAAGTAGATAACATTATCTGCCCACAGCACTTATTCAAGGTAGGACATCTGTTACAAAACAATATATTAAATAAGTGAGAAGCAGTTGGTAATTGCCTTTTCCACAAACTGTTATATTACAGTGAGCCCTGCTATTCTTTTTTTTATTATTGCTCTTTATCCAGGAAACACATTAAATTTGGAAAATGATAACACAGTGCTGCCAAAAAGAATATCCATGGACTAAATTTGACATTTTAATAAGTCCCTGTTAAGACATTCCCACCCCCTTGTGTTCATATGTTTTTGGCTATTGACAGTTTTATTTACTTTTATTGTTTTTCGTTTACAATTTAGTACAACATAGACTTTTAACTACATATTTTCAGCTTTATTCATTATTATTCTTTCAGTTGGGTAAAGCTTCATTATACATACTAATACATATTGTATACATACAAAACCTGTTTGTTTTATGCCACATTCATATTTGCCACAATCATATTGTTCAGTAATTACAAGCAGCTAAGTGGGAAAAAATTATTCACATCAGCCTACAACTTGTAATTAAGAGTTGCATGAATTTAGCATTACATGGATTAAGTAGTTGTTGGCAATATTGTACTTTTGTTTTTAAATTTGACTACTATATCGAAAAATGCTGTTTATTCCACGTGGGCTGTTGGTTTGATGTGTAACCTGCCTGCACATTTACCCTGTTGTTGCTGGAAGTTGATTAATTTTCAGGTTACTGGTTTATCGCTCACAAAATATTAATTATTTTGGTTAGTAACAATGTGTTGGCAGCCATGGCCCATCAACAGTCAGTTGAGTCTTTTCCTACCACCGGCTCCATGGATGATAGTTCTGTTTAGAGTGACCAACATTGAGTAGCTGACCAGAGTTTGTTGGTGCTGTACAGCTTTTATTAAAAAAAAAACATTTGAAATATGGAGACCAGCATCTCCTATGTTGGGGTTTATGTAGTAATCGTTTTGAGGCGTTTGTGCATGTTGGGAGTGCCAGCATAAATTAACTAGCTAATAATGTTATGTAGAAGTGGTTTGCTTGATGGAGCTGTAAGAGAATACAGGAGTGTAAAAGTTAAAATATAGCTGTTACAAGTTTGAAAAGTGGAAGTTTAGAAGATACATATTTTGGAAAGAAGTTAGGGAGTCAAGGAGGTGTTTCATAGGATGATTTATAGACCTATCTTTAAAAGTAGGCCATTGTTCTTTTTCTTAGTGGAAAAATGGATAAACTAGCAAGTTGTGTTGAGCAGACATCATGACATCAAAAAATCTGAGAAGGAATGTGTGAAACGTTTTTGCAAAACCATGGATAAAGGTCAGGCGTTCTGCCGACTTTGTAAAATGCATTGAGGCAGCTGAAGCATCGTGAACGAACGTAACAATACCAATTCTACAATGTAGTTAAGAAAACAACAGTTGCTGGGGTCAGGTGCTGTTCAGAGATCCTCACTGCTCACCCTTTATTTACTAAAGCGCATTTAAAACTTAGACATAGCATACAAGAACAACATTATCTGTAGGCTTCCTGTTAAAGAAATGTAGAAGTTAAGGTTTTCCCATTGTCTTTAATACCTTTTTTGTTTATTTGTTTACAGTCAACATCTGACATCTGATAATCTCCACCCAAAATTTAAGCATCAAATACTTGCCTCCTGTAGGCTTGAAAGTTTGTATATTCATTTATGAATAACAAAAGATTGCAATAGAAGGTGACACATTTTAATTCAAGTTCTTCACTGTCCTTGCCAATGATGGTTACAAACAGTCATGGATTTACAACTAAAGGCACTGATTCAGTGTTGGGAAGGATACTTTCAAAACGTATTCCGTTACAGAATACAGAATACATGCCCAAAAATGTAATTTGTAACGTATTCAGTTACGTTACTCAATCTGAGTAACGTATTCTGAATACTTGGATTACTTCCACATTGAATTGCATTTTATAAGTGTAGGAATGCGGCCATCACATACAGCTTACTAAACAGGCCTATTCTGGTGTGTTCTTCTGTTCCAACTGGCTGAATGTGTACCTAAACAAGCAGATAGAGTTTTGTATTTGTAGTCCCAAACTGCATACTAGAAAAATCTAACCGCAGTCTAAGCTACCATGAGCTAATTTTAGCTAACGTTAGCTAGCATGTCAAACGGGTCTAGTCAGTCTTTCAACGGCTCTGGGGATAGTAAATCAGCACATAGGAGAATGTAAAGTCTCCTATGTACCTCAACTATAAAATAGCAAGGTGACCAGTAAAACTACAGCAGACGACTACCCTTGGCTAATTAAAAAAAACTTACTTGAAGATGCTTCTTCAGGTTGGAGGTGGAGTAATTTGGACGCTGAAAGGAGGTTGGTTGCTGGCAAGCAGAGGTTGCACTGCACAGTTATATTTCGTTCTCCTTTCTCTTTCTTTAATGTGAAATGCTGTTTGAATTTCCAAGATAGAAATGCATTCCTGCCCTGGCTCTGTTGTACCGGTTCCGGCTCCATCTCTACCTCTATCAGTGATCACGCAAATAGCTAATTTTTTTGTTTTCATATTGGGGCTTCTGGGAAATGCATGGAGTTGCGAGAGTGAATAAACTCTCGTCATGAAGTATCGTCATGTAATCCATTGATTTCAACAATGTAACTGTATTCTAAATACCAACTATTTAAATTGTAACTGTAACGTAATACAGTTACTCATAATTTGTATTCTGAATACATAACGCCGGTACATGTATTCTGTTACTCCTCAACACTGCTGATTCATAGGGGTGGGAATCACCAGAGGCCTCACGATACGATATCATCACAAAACTTATGTCACAATACGATATTATTGCGATTTTAAACATATTTTTAGGGTTAGGGTTACATTTTTTCCAACTTCAAATTGTTCCCAATTTCAAATGATGTCCCCAAAAGGAAACCTATTCAACATCTGTTTTATCTAAAAAGATAAACTCTGTTTGTTTATCTCACTTCAATTGTATTGCTGCAAAATGGGATTGTCAAGCAGATAAACTGATCAAGACATATATAATAAAAGATCGATACTTGGCGTCTGTGTATCGATACAGTATTGCCACAGAAAATATCGTGATACTATGCTGTATCGATTTTTCCCCCCACCCCTACTGCTTCAGTGTTTCTCTATTGCAGACACTCTGTAGCTCTGCTTGAAGTTGCATCTTATTTAGCCACACTGAAATTTGGTACAAATATCCATGATGCCTAGAGGATAAATCCAAATTACTATAATGATCCCCTGACTTTTCATCTCGGGGTAACAGCAGATCAATTATCTAGCGACATAGCGACTTTTCGAGCAAGCACGGTTGACATTTGTAGTTTAGAGTGAAATGTCTCAACAATGGATGGATTGCCATGATACATTAAGGGGCAATAAACACACGTTCATGGGAAACGAAAAGGAGATGAAGTGATCAGACAAATCAAAGAAGCACAAAATACTCACAAGCCACCGCAAGTTGATGGTCCAGTTTAAATTCAAGTTTGATAAACAGAAACCAAAACTCCCTGTCCACTGTTTGTTTGTGTTACAGTAATCAGATATTGGGTTTAGTTATATATATGTATATAGTCATACATTTAATGCACATTATTTTCCCCTCTACAGCCTTCCTCATTTGTGTTGTTTACAGTTGGTTTTTTTTGCGTGAAAGTGACAGTCGCAAATTTCATAACCTCAGTAAATCCAATGGAATACATAATCATGTATTTTCCTATTATTTGCACAATCCTTTAGGTGCATATGCAAAAAGGAGAGAGGTGCACCTTGCAGACACTCGCTAAAATGAAATGTAAACTGGGACTCTAACACGCTGCGTTTGTTTGATAAATACAGCACGTGTGTTGGTAATTAATACATTTTGTCATAAATGTTTACACTGCGTTGAAGCATATGCATACAGTATTTTCTTTGGATATTATTGGATAATACCACATTAATGTTAACTGTCATGGCATTGGCTGGATGTATCCAGGAAATATGGTTGTTGGTTGTGCATGTAGCTTGGGTGTTACTTCCTGGTATGGTGAGTTTTACTGCAGTTGGGTGGTGCATGACTAATGGGTGTTGTCAGACCTAAGCTCTGTTGCACCTGTAACCTCATATTTAGGCACAGTGTTTGACTCACAACTGAAATTCAGTGAGAACACTGATAGCATTATTAAGTGAGGAAACCAAAGAATATACCTACTGAGGAAGCTTAACTCTGGGGTCTGTAAAAGAATTCTATGCACATTTTATCAAGCCTTCATTGAGAGCCTATTAACATTTTCTTTCATATGTTGGTTTAATGGACTATCCATGAAAGACAAAAGAGCTTGAGCGACATTGTTAAGGTATGCTCAGAAACCACTGGTACCCAGTTAAAAGATCTCTGTTCTCTCTGGAAAACACGAGTTGTCCAGAAAGCAGACAGAATATTGTACCAACCAGATCATGTACTCAGTAATGGATTTGTTATCATGCAGTCAGGTCGGCGGTACTATGTGCCAATATGGAAAACTAACCGCTACGCCAACTCATTCATTCGCTCTGCTATAAGACTGTTAAATGAACAACATACAAGACTATGAATTTTGTGGGTGTGGGTGTGGGTGTGGGTTTGGGTGTGGGTGTGGGTGTGGGTGGGTGGGTGTGGGTGTGTGAAATGATTGGATCATGTGTAAATGTTTGGATGTTACGGGAGAGAGAGAAGCATCTGTATAAAGGGGGATGTATGACTGCTGCAGTACTATTTATTGTTTATTTTAATTTATTATTTTATAACATTGCATTATATACATTGCGTGCTAATGCACTTTTTAAGTTTAACCCTTAATGGATGGGTTTGCTGTAAAACTGAATTGCCCCCTTGGGGACTAATGAAGTTATCTGAATCTGAATTGGATGATGAGGGGGGGATGCCCACCTCCAGTCTTCCAACTCATACTGAAGTGCCAAGTGTCACTAAACCTCTTTGGTCTGTGTATGCAACTTTTCCCTTTTATCTGCCTCCTCCACATTCCTTCTCCTTTTCTTTGCACGTGTCTCTGCTATGCTGTTATATGGTTAAGTGTGACATTGTCTGGGACTGTAAACATTCAAATAGCCTGTTCATTTCAATGACACACCTGCAGATCACCCATCAAAGGCTGGTTACTCCTGTTACTGTGCTCAAACAATTCCTTGAGCTGGATTTATAGTAGACGCAAAGGGTTGGGGAGTCTCTCCATAGCGTAGGTTTCGATTCATTCAGTGTTGAATCGATGTGAGCTGAAGGTCTGCAGTGGGCATGTCTATTATAGCTGTGTGTCCCTGAATATAATTAATTTCTTTAACATCCTTAATTTTGTACTTACTCTGATCAATCTCTACCGGCATCAGAAACTTGCAGAAGAAATCACAAGCAGCCCATGCTGACCAATCTTAGTTATCTTAGTTAATCTTGTATGTGGTAACTCCAAAGCCAACTTAGCTCTGATGCATAGTTACTTTTATTAATTAATAGAAATTTTTTGGCATTTTAGGCCTTTATTTGTATAGGACAGCTTAGACTTGAAAGGGGAGAGAGAGGGGGAATGACATGCAGCAAAGGGCCGCAGGTCGGAGTCAAACCTGCGGCCACTGCATCAAGGAATAAACCTCTATATATGGGCACCTGCTCTACCAGGTGAGCTGACCAGGCGCCCGCATAGTTACATTTTTGACAAGCTGTGCATCAGCTACATCGGCTATGTGAGTAGGCTGTGTAGCTATGCTGTAACTTATTAGTGTGACAGTAATAAAGCAAACGTTACTTTAAGAATTCAGATACATCCTGCACAGGGTTTTTCCTGGCTCAGAATGGGCCATTGGGGGGACTACGCATGGCAGATCAGCCTGATCGGTCTGTAAACGCAAGGAGTCTGGGTTACCTTATTCAACAGAAATCTATGCATTTATCTGTTATTTCTGACAGTTTGAAAAACAGAAATGTATATTATGCTTGAGTAAATGAACCCCCAATTAACAAAACTGGTTAAGAAAAATAATCTTGGTATTTAAATTAATCACCAGGAGAGTCCGGTACAGCTGGACAATAAAACTGAGATTAGCGCTCATATTCAAGGTTATGTTCTGCTAGTTGAACGGCTGTTGGGTAAATTGCTCTGAAACACATATAGAGAGAATTTGATTTTGCTATTTTTATTCTCAGTTCTTATCATTTTGGTGCTGGTGATTTTCCTTTGGGGTTTGCTAAAGCCTTTTTGGGGGGCGCCAAAAATTCCTCTATGCAGGAAAAACCCTGCTATTTTAAGTTTAGAATGGATATTGAATATTCCTGTGACATCTGTGGATTAGGAAAAGAAAGTATTATATAGCCTCCACACTCAAATAAGTAGATTATTTTCATTAATAAACACTAAGATTGATCTTTGTATTATTATTGCAAGGAAATTTGAACATAAGTAAGAAGAAAAATAGTGTTGGCAGGGGCAAAATGATATGAACAGTACATCCACACAAAGATGGTTACAATTGTAAATGCATCTTTTTCGCTCCATTTCAGCACCCCGTCCACTCTAAAACTGTGTTTATCCTATATAACCATACAACCATATGTTGGCTGTGATGCTCAGTTCTGTTGTTTGCCAATTGAAAAGTGGATAAAGATGAAATGATTTTCCGTTTTTGATTGTTTAGGCGTTGCACTGTGGGCAGAGGTCTCTACGAAAATGAACCCAGAAGCACTTCTGCTGATGCAAGTCGTTTCACATGAAAATAGTGTTTTAAAGTTTAGACGGCTCAATGTAGACAGACAATCTGTTTGGTCCTCATGTCAACTTGCTGACAGAATTTATACACACCATGTGATGAAAACAGTACCGTATGGTTGGTGCTGAAGGATACTGATGCCCCACAGTTACTCATTCTCTGCCAACTCATACAAGTTTCTGAATCTCTCCGGTCTGTGTACACAAGTTTACCCCACGCTTTCTCCTTCCTTCTCTTGTTTTCTCTGCATGCATCTCTCTCTGCAATGCTGTTGTGAGATTGTTTGGGACTGTAGGCAACCTAATCGTCTGTTCATTTCTGTGACATCCCTTTGGCTCGTCCCATCAAAGGCTGTTTACTCCTGTTAATGTGCGCAGCACATCTGAGAACATGATGAGCAGTTATTACCACAGCTGCACTAAAGGCTCTGATGAAACCTTCCAACCATTTTCCTTCATCAGTCTCGCGGCCCAACACCATGTCTAAATGTCCTATTGTTTAACATACCCTTACCAAAACTTAATCTTTTCTTTACCTGTATGCTTAGAGCAACGACCAAACGACCAAAGAGCTGGATTCAGCATTTATCTTCAGAGGAACTGTAAGAGACTGCTGCAAAATCAGAAGAGCCTTAGCCTACATGATGCCTGAGGGTATTATTGTGTGGGATTTCCATAGTGCAAGTGATAAAGAAACGTATATATCCAAGCAAAACCGGTGTGTTATACATCTGGGAAATGTCAACAATGGTGCAGGTTTTGATTTGTACATTTTGAGAATCAGTGATGCTGACAGTCTACTGTGATGTGTCATTGTGGTGTGTATGTACAGTATGACTATTTGATGTGTCCTGTTATGTATTGTTTGTGATTTGTTGATGTGTGTGTGTGGCTGTTAGTGATGTTTGAATTGTTGTCGTTTTTACGATGGACCAATGGTCTGACACAAAGTACATTGATTGAGGCCTTCAGTTAGTCCTGTTTTTTGCCCCTTTAACCTTTTTTTGTGGTTGCTCTTATTGCACATGCTATAGTTTTAAAAGTTATTAAAATTAGAACGTTCAGGTTAAATTTGTAGATAAAATCTTTTCACGTCACCAAAATCTGGGAAATTGAAAACCATTTTTCACAATTATTGTAAGTTAAGATATCCAGTCATAACAGAGTCTGTCACAATTATCACTTAATTGAAACCAAACATTTGGAGTTGAATAAACAGTATTCACTGGCATTAAAGCCAAAGGTTGGTCTGCCAAAATCCTGTCTCTATAAAAGGTGGCTGTCCATACAAATCTTGGAATATGAACAGCTTGCTGACCACAAATTTCACCTCAGCACCTTTTTTTGAATTGCAAATCAAGTTGAATGCAATCAAACTGAATCGCAAACTAATGACTCATTGATTATTTGAGTGATTAGTCACACACATTGTGTGAAGCTTGTAGACAACACTATCCTAGTAAGCCTTTTTGCAAATGATGGAATATCATTGACCTATTATTTATGCCAGTGATTCTCAAAGTGGGGTTCGGGGACCCTCAGGGGTCCGTGGCACTCTGCCAGGGGTTCGTGGAACGTTTTCATATTCATTAATTTAAAGTATTATGATATAAAGATTTGTATTTATTGTTTTATAAAAGACTTCACAATTTAACAAATAATATTAAAATCAGTTACTGTGTGTATATATATATATATATATATATATATATATATATATATATATATATATATATATATATATATATATATATATATAAAAAAGAATATTAGATTTAAATCTAAAATATTTGATAGATGACTTTCTAATCTTACAAATCTGCAAATATGTATAATATATTGCTATGCATTTATCTTTTGTCGTTCTTTCACATAACTAAGATGTGGAAAAAATGGGCATCGTCAAATTATTCCAAAGGACATACATGAGGGGGTCCCTGGTATATTCTCTATCTTGTAAGGGGTCCTTGGCTGAAAATCAGCACCTTTTTTTGAATTGCAAATCAAGTTGAATGCAATCAAACTGAATCGCAAACTAATGACTCATTGATTATTTGAGTGATTAGTCACACACATTGTGTGAAGCTTGTAGACAACACTATCCTAGTAAGCCTTTTTGCAAATGATGGAATATCATTGACCTATTATTTATGCCAGTGATTCTCAAAGTGGGGTTCGGGGACCCTCAGGGGTCCGTGGCACTCTGCCAGGGGTTCGTGGAACGTTTTCATATTCATTAATTTAAAGTATTATGATATAAAGATTTGTATTTATTGTTTTATAAAAGACTTCACAATTTAACAAATAATATTAAAATCAGTTACTGTGTGTGTATATATATATATATATATATATATATATATATATATATATATATATATATATATATATATATATATATATAAAAAAGAATATTAGATTTAAATCTAAAATATTTGATAGATGACTTTCTAATCTTACAAATCTGCAAATATGTATAATATATTGCTATGCATTTATCTTTTGTCGTTCTTTCACATAACTAAGATGTGGAAAAAATGGGCATCGTCAAATTATTCCAAAGGACATACATGAGGGGGTCCCTGGTATATTCTCTATCTTGTAAGGGGTCCTTGGCTGAAAATCAGCACCTTTTTTTGAATTGCAAATCAAGTTGAATGCAATCAAACTGAATCGCAAACTAATGACTCATTGATTATTTGAGTGATTAGTCACACACATTGTGTGAAGCTTGTAGACAACACTATCCTAGTAAGCCTTTTTGCAAATGATGGAATATCATTGACCTATTATTTATGCCAGTGATTCTCAAAGTGGGGTTCGGGGACCCTCAGGGGTCCGTGGCACTCTGCCAGGGGTTCGTGGAACGTTTTCATATTCATTAATTTAAAGTATTATGATATAAAGATTTGTATTTATTGTTTTATAAAAGACTTCACAATTTAACAAATAATATTAAAATCAGTTACTGTGTATATATATATATATATATATATATATATATATATATATATATATATATATATATAAAGAATATTAGATTTAAATCTAAAATATTTGATAGATGACTTTCTAATCTTACAAATCTGCAAATATGTATAATATATTGCTATGCATTTATCTTTTGTCGTTCTTTCACATAACTAAGATGTGGAAAAAATGGGCATCGTCAAATTATTCCAAAGGACATACATGAGGGGGTCCCTGGTATATTCTCTATCTTGTAAGGGGTCCTTGGCTGAAGAATATTAAACTCTGGGTCATGCACAACAACAACCTACTTTTAAAATGTAAACGTATATTATGGTGTTATATAGCCCATCATTTATCTGATTAAAGTAATTCCACTGACCATGCTGACAGAGGAAGACACCTGTAGTCACTATTTTCTTCCACTGAACTGGAGATCTTAGGTTCCTGTTTTTTTTTTTTTTTTCTATTGTTATTTCATGCTTTACATTTAGTAGACGAGTGTCACTTTTTACGCTGGGTTTATTCGATTACTGCACATAATTAAGTGCCTGGGTCAAATAGTAATATTTGCTGATGGGTTGTGGTATCTATCTGCTGGCCTAATATAATTGTAAAATAAACAGACTTTTCTAGTTTTGGTTTAGGTTTGACCTTGAAAAGCTTTAAGGTTTCTAATGATGGTAGCCTGCAGCTCATCTCAGCTCCGCTCTGGTCTCTTATCTTTCTTCTGCTGCAGGGAATGAGCCCTTATCTTAAACTTGACATATGTCACAAAAAGTACCTTTTTAAAAAAATATTTTGTTCATGTTTCTACATTTAGAAATATTGATATTGATAGATCAATATCTTTTGTGTTAATTGAGTAAAATTCGATTAAAACACGTCAAATTACTTTATTTACTTTTATTTATGATGCAATTTTGATACTTCTATTAATCATTATAGTTTTTTGACTTACATAACCTTTTAGCTTAAGTTGTACTGATTTTAGGGATATGAAGCATTTGAAGATACTCCAAGAAATTACATCACAATAAGCAAACATACCAATGTAGGCACTGGTGGACCTTTTCCATTGCAGAAGTTATTTGAACTGTTTACATTGTTTGTTTAGTTTTTGAGATAATTTTTATGAGCAGATTGTAAAGGTGTTTTGATAGTTTCATCTGCAATAGAAATGGCCCGTCTGCTGTTTAGCACTGGACGTCACGTAACGTGAGCGTGATGACGGAAAAGACTGATACGTAAGCTTTCTGCTGCAGGACCATCCTGAATGAATAAAGGTGATATATTTAAAAATAATGAATGCTCTAGTCTAGCTGTTATGGTTTTTATTCATGATCATTTTATAAAGGATCATGTAAACAACCTCTTGCGGCCATAACGGGGAAATACACTGTCGCCACCTTAAGTTACCGGACGTCACGTAACGTATTGACGTCATCGCGAGTGTCCAACGTAACGGCGCGAAAGACTAAGTCCTTGGCTTTCTGTGGCAAAAAAAATAATGCTCTAGCTGTTATAGTTATCTACTTTAGACCGATTTAAACAGGATCATGTAAACAATGAACTCCCGGGGACCTCTAGCGGCCGTCCGACCTGCAGCAAAGGGTCCAAGTCGGAACCAAACCTGCAGCTGCTGCGACAAGGACTGAGCCTCTGTACAGGGGGCGCACGCTCAACCACTTGAGCTAACCAGGCGCCCCGACAAGTAGAAGTTTTGACCCAATGATGCCATTAAACCAAAAAACAAGAGGTTTCATCCTCGGGATCATAAATATTCACAGAAAGTTTTGGACCCACAATGCAGCTATGGTGCTTGGCAATGAAGTACACCCACAATTCTGCAATATAAAATCGTCTTATGATCTGTTCTTATTTTTATATTCTGTTTGAGACTGTATTCATTTAATTTTTCCTTTTTAAGAATGATTTAACATGTAACATCTCTTTGTCTAAGGCACTGTGTGAACCCTTGTGCTGATCAGTTTATCAGTACATACAGTTTATTTTTCTTCATTTCTTCGTATTTTGGGAGTGGAAAAACTAGTAAATCAGTATTTCAAAAATGGTTAAGGTCATTAAAATACTACCTACCTACCTTTCTGTATGCTGCTTTCAGGTGGAGCGGATCGTGGACAAGAGGCGGAACAAGAAGGGTAAGTGGGAGTATCTGATAAGGTGGAAAGGTTATGGAAGTAAGGAGGACACATGGGAGCCAGAGCATCACCTACTGCACTGCGAGGAATTCATTGACCAGTTCAACAGCTTGAGACTGCACTCACACAAACGGCCCAAAGTTCCAAAAAATCGTCAAGAGCCCCTCATCACCAGCCAGCCATCTGCTACAGAAAACTTCAGAGCTCGGTCTGAGGCACGAAAGAAGAAAAGGACTTTAGGCCCGGCTGTTGGGGTTAGAGGAGCTGTTCTAGGTATTGGAAGTGGAGGGTCAGGACCCACTCAGAAGCAGAGGAAGGTGGGTCTTGGACCTGGGAAACCTGCGTTAGGGGACAGAATAAGCAAAGACATGACATACAAGGCTCCTCCCCCGGGAGGGCCACACTTTGTTCACCCAGTGAGGATTCCTCATAATGGACTCCAGAATGGAGACATAGATCCTCTCATGTACAGGACATCAGCAAGGTCGCATAGACTGCCCTCGGACAGAGTGGATGGAGAACTAGGAGACATGGATACCACTGGACAGCAGTTCACCACTGAGTCAGGTAAGATACTAAGAAGTTGAATGAAATGAAAAACAGAGCTCAGTTGATGCTGGATTTTGGATGTGGACTTTTCTACATAAATAATACAGGATATGAATAATACAGGTACTGAAAAGTTCCTCACATCTAGGCAGCTACATACATAGACGTTTTAAAAGAAAATTATATTGCCATGATGAGTATTTCCTGTTTCATTCCTGTTTTATACTGCAGAGACGTAGTAACACGCATCTATTAAAGCTCCTATTATGGTTCTTTACTACAGGAACAGCTGATAACACCTTTGAATTTCACTTCTGGGTCACAGTCCAGGACCTGCAACACCATAGTTAATCATTACATACGTTTTCAAAAAGTCATCTTGACTTGTTTAACAGAAAATCCATATCAGAATCGTTGAGTTTTCTACTTTATTTAAATAACAATACACACATGAAAGCGGCAGAATTAATATCAAGTGTTTCCATTCTCATTGTCCATAATACATGTTAAAGGAATGTTTTGTCCTCTTATGAGACCCGGGTACTTTTACTGTTCTGTACTTGAGATACATAGAACATGCAGAATGGGTCCATATTGGTATATAGGGCTGTGCAATGAACCACATTTTTAATCGTGATTACTATTTCGGCCCCTAATGATCACAAAAAAAATATTATTTTGCACACTACGCAGTGCTATAAAATTATTGTCATAAAGTCGCTTACACTGCTCCACTGAACTCAGGCGAACAGTCATCCGCTCTCTCTCCCCTTTGCAACTGGAACAGTGACAGGACGTCATCACTCGCAAAGTCATGACAACCAAATAAACAACAGCACGAGTACAGCAGTTTCTCTTCAGAGTAGCAAACGGGGACGAAAGCCTCAACGGCTAATTTATCATCAAAACAGTGTGAAATATGACAGCTACGGTAGCTTGGAAAATAGCGTTATGGGCACTGAATTTGATTATTTTACTGTTTATCATACCCCAGATGAGACAAGAAGCTAACGGTAGCGCATCCTGCGGCCCCCCCTGCCTTTGAATCTATTCCCCTGACATGCTGTATTCACTTACTGTTTAAAATGTTCCCTCAGCATTTGTTTTGGTGCTATACTGTGTGTAAAATGAGCGGTGACGTTAAATCATCTGTTTCAGCAAATAAGCCCACTGACGACAGCAACGTCATTGTTTATATTTTGGCACAATGTTTAGTAATGACAGTAGTAGTGGTCATAGTCAGTAAAAATGTGATCTGAGATTGCAAAATGTGTTAAGTATCTGGAATTGTTCATTAACAATGACTAGTGCCCGTTTCAAAATGTAAACGTTGAAGTATGAATTTAATTGCGGGGATATTTTGCCAACGGTAATGTTATTAGTTAGCAGCACACTTTTTTTTCTATAGTTTGCTTGGTATATCCAGCAATCATGTAACATTGGAAGCAGCAAAAAGTGAACCGTGTTTCTTTTTTTAACGTACATTTTTTCCTCAACCTTTATTGTTAAGACGTTTAGTTTTATTCACAGTTTTTTAATATCCAATATCCATTGCTGTCAGAACTGCTCCAATGCTCCAAAATCCAAACCCCAAGTTCATTGGGTACCCAGGAACTCAAGTGTGAAGTAGATTGGATGAACGGTTCATGAGATATTTCAAAGACAGACCACACACACACACACACACACACACACACACACACACATACATACATACAGAGGCTTCCCAGTTTATTAGAAAGATGTGTTAAATCTGTAAATCTGAACAACTACACAGTATTTAAACAGATTTTATTCGGATCCAAATACTCTTTTTGTGAGAAATACCCCCCCCCCTCCCTAAAGGTCAATGAGTAATCATGATATTGTATCATAAGTGTCTAATAGCTACTCAAGTCTGAGAAGACACATCGAACGGATTTGTCATCCCTCCTCTGTGTCAGGCTCTCCTCTGGCCAATGGCAAGATGCATCTACACAGCTCAGTAAAGCGGAAGTTGGCTGAGGAGAAAGGCTACGTGTTCGACAAGCGGCTCAGGTACAATGTGCGACAGAACGAGAGCAACTGTCGATTCCGAGACATCGTGGTCAGGAAGGAGGAAGGTTTCACGCATGTGCTGCTCTCCAGCCAAACAACAGACAACAATGCTCTGACACCAGAGGTGAGACTGGGAATGTACATTTGTCCCGTGTTTTTGTGTTTCTCTCCATGTATCAATGTATTGTAGGTGCATCAGCTTAACATGCATTAAAAAATGGTGACGTAATTAATAATTATCAAAAAGAAATGATAAAGTAAATTACTAAATAATATGATTTAATTTACACTGACCTGAAAACAGGGAAAAGATAATGAATTGGCAATTAATTAATGTCTCATAAACTATACCTAACTATTAATTTGGAACTCTGATTAATAATTCAATTAATAACTACAACCAAAACGACTATCACTAACTAGTAAAAGTTTAAGGATTTTGGAGCTCTCGACATAGTAGAGGTTGGCAAGATTCACTTTTGTACTAAATTCAATAGACAGCATGTATATTCCAAAAGCATTTATTCACAAAATTGATAAAGTTAAAGTAAAACACACAATATCTAATCTAGTCTCGCATTGCCGGACCTTACTCCGCAGCACTGTGGAGTAAGGTCCGGGAATGCAATTTACTTTGTCTACAGCAAACCTCTTCAATCGGTCCCAAAACTTTCCAGTTAGAGAGTAAATGCCATAAACATATTCTTTGTAAATCTTTACGATCATTCACCGAAAGAAACCAAGCAGGCCTTGTTGCACGATCCAAATTTTCTTCAAAACTTGCCATTTTCTGCATGTAGCTTGCTAGCTCGAAGTTTGTCATTGTTTCCCGTAGCTAAGGGATTTTGAGAACGGCAACACACAGAGAGCGGAAGGGGCCTGACATCACACGCCAAATGTCAGGCTTTATCCTTCCGTTGATCCAGACTATATTTAATCTTACTAAAAGAAACAAAAGGAGTGTGTGAGTGTGAAAGAATGTGCATGTTTTTGTTCAGCCTCTGGGTACCTAACCTATAACCTGACTACCAAAGGATCACAGCAGTACAGTTCAGTGAATAATGTTAAACCAAATCAATAACATACATGTACAGTACATTGACAAACGTTAACAATCCTGTGCTTAGCCGTGTCCCGTTAACTATGCTATATGCTATTCCCAGTACGTTACCAGTCCATGCTTTGTTAGCTGGCTGGCCAGGCTGGAAAGAGTTGTCGGTTCCAAATGTCGAGTGATGCAGTCTTTTATACTGTGTCCTATTGTTCAGGTCAGAGGCTTACCATGTAGCACCTTGGCGCTAGCTCGCTTCGTGGTTAGCTGTTGCTTTAGCTGGCAGACTTTGTGTCATAGCGGCTTGTGCTAAATTTGTTTACTCGAGGCAGGCTTTCGCGTTGCTAACGTAGGAAGAGTCTAGTGTGGGACTGCATGGTGGAGGTCAAAGAGCCATCCAGTGAGCAGAGAGAAGAGAAGAGTTGTTGCTGCTCCTGCAGCGGAGGTGAGTAAGAGAAAGAAGATGCAGCGAGGGTGGGTTTTGTTCGATAAGATGACGTCAGAGTTCAGAGGTCCGGCTCAGGTGCAACTCAGGTAAACTCTGGTAATCAAGTTCATTCATTGAAGTTTACAGGACGTCCAGTTTAATAAGTAACACAAATGAACCCATCATCTGTGTCCCAGTGGTCCCTGCAGTATCAAGACCTACGTTTAATAATGTAACTTTTTGATTGTATCCCAGTTGCCATGGATCTCTGTTTGTGAAATATAAATAAGCAAAGTTTCCTCATTAACTGCTGTAGAGATGGCCTGGAGCTATGCAGATACTCCTTAACTGCTCCAGGGGAGCTTTTCAACTTTAGAAAACAGTTTTATTTGACAGGTGCCAGTTGTGAATATGTTTAGCTGCGTGAATCTGACACAGGGCATTGCTGAAAAAGAGCATGTACACTCAGCAAAAAAGGTTAGAAAATACCTTCTGGGCTCTGTCCTTAGTACTGATACAGAAAGTTTCTGCCAAACAAGATTTCTACAAGTAGAGTAATTAGGGGTACATATAATCAAGTGTTATGCCATCTGTTGTTATTGCAGCAAAATGTCAGTTGAACTAGAGAGTACCACTGCTTTTTACGTAGAAATAACACTGACTAAAGATTGACGCTAACTTTTCTGTTTTTGTCCAATTAGCTTCAGATCGGTAACATCTGGAGAATCATCAAAATATGATATTCAACATGCTAAAAAAAAAAGCCCAAACAATTTGGCGACTTGTTTGCTCCACTTTTACAATGTTACCCAGATCCTTTGATACAAAAGCAACTGTTAAGATAAAAGGGTTAATTTTGCTTTTGCAATGACTGAAAACAAATGTTTGTGCTTGATAAAATTGATAATAAGTTTTTAGGAAATTATTAATAAATTGCTGATGTACCATTGCATTGAACATCTTTGAAAACATGCTCTTTCTATTTTTAGGAGCACTTTTGATCAGGTCTGATTATATACCAGCTGAGTCTTCTATACAGGCATTTAGGGAGTATAATTTACATGCTTTTGTGTTCACTGGCTGACAGGTTTTCTCACAGTCTCCTCAGCAATTTGTCGATCACCCGCTAACTCCATGTCAATCAAACATCTAGTGGCAGAACAAACTATAAATTATGAATTCAAGAGTTGTGCTGTGACTTATTATAATCTGTCACAGTGATGGACAGGTATGTACGAGTTCTATCAAAGCCTATAATTCTAACATTGGATCTGACACTATACTGTACCTGTTTTGGAGTGTTTATGTGTAGACTTATGATTGCCACTGTCACAATGTGGTGCTTTCCATGAGGTTTGAAAATGACATCTTAATAATGCTGGCACGTCTACAACACTGAATGTGGTTTAATGGCTCTCTGCTCTGATGCTGTAGCTGCTTGCATTGTGAGGATCCACTTGCAGAATTGGATGCCTACAGGGAAGTACCAGCCTGTGATTGGCTGCTCATTTTCACATTCCAATCAACAACAAGCTCCTCAATTAAAAATGTCCCCTGGAACTATTCAGTAACTTGCTTTTACAGTTCAGTAGATGCTTTCCCCGGTCTTTTTCGCTTTTGGAACTCTGTGTACCGACTATTGTGACATTTTGTTAGCTTCTGTTTCATTTTGTAAAGGTATAATTGATGAAGTACCATGTGGTTGTACTAGCAGTTAGTTTTTAATGTGTCAATATGACATTTTTGGAATTATGCATAAATGCTTTTAAAATTGTCACAATTAACATGCCGTTTTCTTACATTTACTCAGCATTAACTGATATTGATCCTTCACAGTGTTAGCCTGCACAATGTCATTCAGGCGTATATTTACAATTTACTTTGCTGATATACTAATTACGCAAACCATAAAAAAAAATCTAGTTTGTTAATTTATGAAACATTTTAAAAAACAAATCTATTGTGAGTTGACACTTAGAAAACATTTTAAGGAAACAGATAACAGATTCCTTTGAGGTCCATTAATATAATGGTGAGTTTAGTCATAGATAATGGCATGTGTCACAATTATCCACCTCTGGATCATAAATCATCATAAGTAAACAGGATTTCCCACCCCTCAGATTGTAGGATGCGTCTTATATCTTCCACAGAGGGGGGTTCTGGCTTTGATACAGCACCGTGTGCACGGCAGCCTCTACTTCACAGGCACTGAAGTGGCCTAAACTGGGTTTGCACATGTGTGTGTACTTTCATGTGTGACAGTAAGCCCGTAAGCTGTGGGCTTATCAAACCGCTCTGATAGCTCCCTCACTGTCGCTCAGTCTTTGAAGCTACAGAAACAAGAGAGTCTGCGGATTTGCCTACTGAATGGCTTTCGAAAATATCCCTGAACATTTTTTATCCAAACACTCAATGCTTGCTTTAAATGATAAAGTCCCCTGAGTTGTTAACTGGTACTCTTTCCGTCACCTTTCTGACTTGACACACAGTAGCTGCGTCTGTGCTACTGATATTCAAATGTTTTAAGCATCCTGTGTTTTATGACCATAATTGTATCAAATAACACACTGACTACAAGAATCTGACACTATATTTTGATATATGAGTACACAAAGTAGCATTTGACCTAGAACTGCAGTGGGACACATAAAAATACCTCTGAGACACCTTGACTGTGTCCTAAATCATTCCCCATTCACTGTGTAGTGCATAATATTCACTGTCCGCAATTTTATTTGAGTTTAGTATCTCCATGGCACTCTACTTACCTTGCAAGGCAGCTGGATTTTGGCAATATCACCAGATCACTCGAGAATTGGGGGATCACATATCACACGAAAATCCATCTTGTCCATCAGGCTATAAGTAATGCGTTTGTGTCTGAACTACCAGCTTACCGAACCAATCAGTGTCTGGTAAAGGAGCTAGTAGCAGCTGCGGGCATGTTTTAGGTGTTTGGCAGCCTCGATTGTTTGTTTAAAACGCTTCTCAAATGGTTCTGTGTAACAAAATATCTGGTGTGTCAGGTTAGCACTCACTGCTTCTAGAGTAAACGACTGTCTGTTCTATATGGAGCAGTGAATAAGTGAACAAGTTAGTGGTTTCGGATATAGCCCCAGATAAAGGCAAGTGTTTTCTGCTTTGAGAAATCAAAAACGGTCCTACAGAAAATAAGCACAAAAAAGAGTCTCTTACAATATCAAAAGGCATCAGGAAACTGGGAAGAACTATAAAAAGGGCTGTCAGGCCTACTGCATTTTAAAAACATGCGATTGATTGACTTATACCCACTCCTAGAGGTGGTGATTTCATTTCTAGATGCTTGCTGTTGCAAATTTCTTTGTTGTGGAAACCACCTTTGTTTGTCTACAAATGTCCTTGAGGCATCTGCTCACTGCAAACGAATGTCACTTTGACTGCTCTCTTCTTCCTCTCTGTTGCACAGGCTGGATCCAGCATCTGCCCATCTCCTCTTCCTTTTTTGTATCTGAGCAGGATTTTTAATTCACCTCGCTAGAATAACGTCACTCGTAGTCTCACACAGACACACACATACACACACACACACACACACACACACACACACACACACACACACACACACACACACACACACACACACACACACCATATTCTAGTTAATTCTGGGGACAGATTATGTGCTTGGTCATAGATAATTAAATTAACTTTGAGGTTGAATGGTTAATATAGGTCAGGGATGATAATCTAATTAAAATGCCGCAATAGAGTGGACTGTAGACAGTGACGTGGTGGTGTGGGTTTCCAGACGACTTCTTATCAGGTCAGCTGTCTGACAATGTAGGCTTGCTACCTTCTTCATCACATCAGACAAAGGCCAAACACTTGTCTGTTGATGCTGAACGATGCACTGCTGATATTAACTGGCAGAGTGAAACTTGTCTCTCTGCACAGAATGCTATACTGGTCCCATTTGTTGAGGTATCATACTGCAAGTGTACTCAACTGAAGGCTGACCATTGACTTCTCTTACATCTCCTATTGATCCCACACTACAGCCAGCAGGAGTAGCTGCCGTCAACATACAGTCAAGTCAGTTGCTGCTGGCAGGCAGGCTGTCAAGGAAACAGGTTGCCCAGCAAGCTGTCATGTAAACATCTCACCTGCAGTCTGAGCTGCACAGAAAGTAATGTTACCTAGCTAGAAACAAGGTCACCACCAAAATCTCACTTTAATATGTTATATACTGTATATTTTATATACTTATACATATACTATACCAACATTGTTTTCCGGTGAGGGGATGACATTTGCTAAGGACATTTTCTAATTAAGGTTACTACATTATCAGGGTCTTAAATGTACTGCATCTAAGAAATGAGCCATTGAATACCATTTCCAAATGCCATTATAACATTAGCAGTACTGTATATGCATTATGCTGACAATATACAAGCCTTTGATACCTTTGTTTGTAAAAACAGAAATGATAAAGATAACTTTTTAGACATAACCGCCTTTATATTCCGATTGTGCTTTATAATTGTTGTGTGAATTTGATTTTCTAGTGCTGTTTCTAATGGAATGTGGCTACCGTTGATGTATGCTTCCATTAATATTAATTTCTTGATACAATAATTATTCCTTCCATTTTGTTGAAAGAATGTGTTGTGTTGTGGTACTGTATATATATATATATATATATATATATGTCACTTTATTAATACATTTAGTATTGTTATTTGCAACAAGATTAAAAGCACTAGGAGAAGAATTTAAACCATATTGTTTCTGAATATATATGTAACTTTTACACCAGCACTTATAGAATTAGATCCTGAAAATCTATGGCCCTTAAATTACAAACATTAATCCCATTGTGCCTTCTCTAGATGAATAGCGTTGTTGTGAATGCACTTTTTCATAAGCTGTGAGTATTGTAGGAAAGGAAATAAGCATTGTAGCATTCTCCGAGTTTGTCATTATTTCTTTTAGGCCTGTCTGCCTAATTGTTTTCGAGTAGATGTCAAGCCTTACTCTAGGGACTGAATATCTATAAATGTATCTTTTTTTCTCAACCTTTCTTCATGTGTCAGGTGAGTTAAGAATGTAATATGCATCTCCTCCTATTTCTCTTCAGATCATGAAGGAAGTGTGTCGAGCTCTGGGTAATGCAGCTGCTGATGACAGTAAATTATTGTTGCTCAGCTCCGTGGGGACTGTTTTCTGCAGTGGCCTAGAGCCGTCGTATCTGATAGGCCGTCTGTCCACTGACCGCAGAAAAGAGAGCAGCCGCATCACAGATGCCGTACGGTAAGAAGAAATCATCCATCAATCCATTAGACTTGACTGGGTCAGTACTGATCGTTCTGTGACCCCTCTAGGGAGTTTGTGTTGGCATTCATCCACTTCAAGAAACCCATTGTGGCAGCAGTAAACGGACCTGCTCTGGGCTTAGGGGCCTCCATCCTGCCCCTGTGTGATGTGGTGTGGGCCAGTGAGAGGGCCTGGTTCCAAACTCCATGTGCAGCCCTCCACCTCACCCCCTCTGGATGCTCCTCCTACACCTTCCCCCAGATCCTTGGCGTAGCACTGGTGGGTCCCAACAAAATCAAGGCTCTTGGCAAATTTCACTTGATCTAATTTGATTTCTCTGATAACCAACTGATTACCCTGTGTTTACCCAAATCAAACATGTTTAGAGTGCATGACATATTGAAAATGCTTTGTAATTCCCCCGCTTTCTGTCCCCAATGGTAGGCCAATGAGATGCTGTTCTGTGGAAGAAAACTTACAGCACAAGAAGCATGCAGTCGAGGTCTGGTGTCGCAGGTCTTCTGGCCAACCACATTTAACCAAGAAGTGATGCTGCGTGTGAAGGAAATGGCATCATGCAATGCAGTGGTAGGTCCTGATCTAGATGACCCAGGGCAAAGCCTTTTTTTTTATGTAACCAAATAACCCTCCACCCTTTCCGTGTGTTTAAAAAGGTGTTAGAAGAATCCAAATGCCTGGTGAGGAGTATCCTCATGCCAGTCCTGGAGGAAGTGAATGACAAAGAGTGCCGGATGCTGAAGCAGCTGTGGTGTTCAACCAAAGGACTAGAGGCACTCTTCAGTTATCTGCACAACAAGGCGTATGAGAAGTGATCATCCACACCCAGAAAACCGATGGATGTGGGTCAAAGGTTATTTACAGAGGGACATCCAGGATGCTAACGGTGTGATCTCAAATTGAAGGAAAGGTTGCATTAAGGGTCTTTGTTTCCATTCATCAGCAGAGGAGATTCTCTGGAGTTTCTGTTTGCTTACATGTCCACCAACAATAAGTGATCATCTTCATCTTCTGTGAATCAACATATATTTATTGGACCCGTAACTGTCCAGATGTTTTATTCTCAATGAGTCAAAGAGGAAAGGGCCAAATGTGCATTGCTTAAATACACACTGAAGGTGGTTCCTCAGGGAGATACAGAGTGTGTCTGTACATATGTATGTGTTTATGAAATGATCAGGATGTCTGAAATCAGTGTATGTCTGATAGCACATGATAAATAGGTGATAATATAAATATATATATATATATATATATACACATACATAGATAGATAGATAGATAGAGATATATATATATATTTCAAGTGTATAAAAGAGTTTCTTTCTGAATATAAGGATTTTCTTTCGCTTATCGTATTGAGCTGAAGTGTAAATCAGAATTTGCATGAGGACACTGTTTCTTGCTCCTTACATGCACATTCCATCCTTTCTGTATGGACAGAAGAAAACCGGCCACAAGTGTTCATACATGCTCATACCTGTCAGTGGATCACATTCAGTGACTGCTTTAAACTTCATAAAACACTTCAAAGAAATTTTTTTTTTCTTTTTTCATCACGCTATTCATTGTCCATACTGTAAAGTCTTGATTACACCAAACAGACATCTTGCTTGCCAGTAAATTCATTATCACTAGTGCAGTGCCCGTTGAAAATGTGCCTGTTTGGAACGGGCAATTGCTTGGCCTGTGGTATTGCTGCTTGTAGAATTCTTCAAAACCAAATTGTACCCCAAAATTACTTACAGAAGGACCCCAAACCACTTCATATGCAACTCCACTGTATAGCTTACTACTGACTTACAGTGTAGGCTACATCTACATCAGAGGAAGACATTGTAGCTACTACTATATTTACCTGACAGAGAATGTTGCAGATTCAGAATGTAATCACAAAATATCACAATGAAAATGTGGAGTAATCAGACATTAGCCTCATGGCAGTGTGCTACCCACCCGGCCCGTTATGAGAGCTGATCAGCACATATCTGCGTTCATCAACCACCAGAACCGGACTCTCTGTGTGTGTGTGTGTGTGTGTGTGTGTGTGTGTGCGTGTGCGTGCGCGTGCGTGTGCGTGCGCAGGGGTATTTTGGTGACGGTAATGTTATTAGTGTTGTAAGTTAGCAGTAGACTTAATTAACCCGACCCAGGGTGAGTCTGATGAAAACTGATGTATCTGCCCGGTTCAACTCTGAGATTTTCTTGCATTGCACAGCACTGTGAAGGAATAATCTCCGAGATTACATTATGTTCTGCCAGCTCACAGCAATTTAATACAATAGCAGGAAAAGAGTCCCCCCCGCTGTTGTAAAGCGTTCTGCATGTGGTGTCTGCGTGTGATGTGCAGGTTACCTTCCCCCCCAAACACGGACACATACAGATACATCTCGCTGCCACTTGTCTGTAGCTGGTTGTGCTTTGCATGTGTGGGATTTTGAAACGTCCTTAAATTCGAGAATTGTCGTTTGTTTATTCAAAGTCAAAGAAAGTCCAAAGTAGTGCAACTTTGCACATTTTTGTTGGTCTGAGGTGTATGTCACATTTTAGCTGCCAAAACTCCGCTACTCTCTGTCTCTGGTCCTCAGGGTGAGAGGGGGAGTGGTCAGCGGCTAGAGCGGCAAAAGCCAATGTGTGCTTCTTTTAGCGATATATATTTAACGATATCTTTTGCATTTCTAATCCAAACAACGTCGAACTTGGCACTGCACTTACTCGTGCCCGTATCAAGACACCTGTCAAGTTTGAAATCCATCGAACTAACAGTTCGAGAGATATTCGCATAACACACAGACAGGCAGACAGACAGACTTCCTGCAATTTATAGATAGATTATCACAATCACAATAAATTTGCTTCCGTTACATGAAATAAAGATTAATACCCATGTACTAATGAGACCGTCTGGTGATTAGTGCATAAGTAAATACAATATAATTGTTAATAAATAAATAAAGTTTTTTTTCACCTGCAACAAAAACGGCAAGAGAATGATTAAACTTTTATATACAAATGAAATCATTGAATGCAAATCAGAAAGATAAGTGGAAATGGAGAACACTGGAAGCCTCATGGGAATGCTAGCACTAAATCTATAAATGTGTCCGTTCTTAATCAAATGGCACTTTGGGTTTGAGTACAAAATTACTTTCTATGATTAAATGAAGGGGTGGCACATATCACATGGAAGGATTCAGAAATGGATTTTATCCCATTTAGTTTGAGCTACATATAGTAGCCGTGCATGCAGTACCGTGGTGGTTCATATGTATAACATGGCTTCCAGTTATCAATGCAGAAAGTCATTGTGTGAAATGCGTGATCATCATGCTGACATTACCTGACAGTTATTTCTTAGTTGTGTATTTCTTTTCAGAGCACACAAAAGAGATGATAATGGCTTGGTCCTCATGCTAATCACATTGTGACTACACTAATTGTCAGTGATCTATATTGTGGAAACGCAAACAGTCATGTAGCTGGAGTCGACTTTGTCCTTATCTGCATGTGATGATCCAAGATTTCAAGAAATTTTATATTGCGATGTGTATTATACTTAGGGATCTATTTTCTTTTACCAAAAAAATGTAGGTCTGTGAAAATTGTTTTGTAAATCTCGGAAGATATTTGTAAATTTTTGCAGTGGTACAAATGCAGTACATAATGATATATGATGTGGACTGTTTTGTGTAACTAATGGCATGTAATATACTGTACATATACATGTGTTGCCTGTCTGAATACCTTGTATTTCAGGGTATGTTTTGTATAAACATTGTAAGTATTGTTAGAAATGGTGCCGTTTATTTTTGTATTTATTTGAGATAACTGTTTGGATGTGCAGTGCCATGTGGTTTCCTTTGCTCCAGAAGAACCCCAACTCTCTTCATCATACTTTCTAAATTATCCCATAAAAACTTTGAACAAAATGGGTCAGATCATTTATACTTGAATTATTTCAAAACCAAAATAAACACTATTCTCACTTGAATGTTAACATTTTCAGTTGACATGAGATTAGGTATTTTGTTGTAGGTTATCAAAAGGCATCTCAGATAATTAGGGCTGGGCATCGTTCAAACATTTTTTGATACCGGTACCGATACCAATACCGTGACTTTGATACCGGTTCCTGAACAATACTTTTTTCAATACCAATTTTATAAAATCAATTTTAACAAAAAGAGATTACAACATTACACATTATGGCACAAATATTTTTATTTTTCAGCTCCTACTACGTGAGCCCCGTCTCTGTGCGTAACGTAGTTCTTGCTTGGATTTAGGGTCCCAAGAAGAGATGAGACCGACCTGTGTAACGTGGCTACTGAATGCAAATCAATCAGCTCCACTGAGCGATAATCACACTGATCCTTCAAGACATGGGTCTTCTTTTCAGCGTGTCACCTGAGATATAAAATGCATTTCATTACTTGTTTTGAACTATTAGTTTCTCTTTTAGGCATTAAATCCAAATTCCCACCTCAGCATGAAGTTTGAAGTGGGCTTGATAATAAAAGCTGAATAAGTTATAACATAAAAAGAACTACTCATAGTTGCTCCCTTATTTATTGCAAATGACTGTGTTTGTCTTTTATAACCACAATATCATGTATGGTCCTATGTATGTGTTTCCCTATGGTGTTTCCTTATTCATGTTTTTTTTTTTCTCTCCGCATTGTCTCAAAGCACACCTTGGGGTGCCTTACAATTTAAATATCTGTCAAAGTCAACGATGTATCCATACGTTGTGATGGGTAGAGTGAGCTGCTTCAAATAAAGAAACAGTGCTTTCACAATGTTTTTTGTTTGACATTTTTTCAAACCACTAGAAGTTTGTCGGTAGTTTTCTATTAGATAGATAGATAGATAGATAGATATGAATTCCCAGTCAGCTAACCTAACCTTACCTCAACACTTAGAGAACCTCATCACAACTTTGATTTGGTAGGTAAGGTCACATATCGAACCCCCATGATACTACCCAGTAGTAAATAAAAAGCAAATATTCACTAAAATAATTGTATCAATAAGACAAAGCATGTCCACAGTCGTTCTCTTTTTTGGTGTGATATTGCAATATTTAACAAAAAATTATTCAGAAATAAAGGACATGAGCTTGATTTTCGAAATGTTTTCTGGTCACATCTTTCAGTGCTGTTTTCTTTGAACTCAGTCCAGTGGTTAGACAGGCAGGCACTTGCTATTTCCTGTGATGTTTTTGAGGAAGTAAGAGTCCTTAAAAATAAGCTGAAGAAAATCCAAGCATAAAGGTCCACTTAATAATGATTCTGAGCCCTTAACAGCATCTCATGGTACTCACTCAGCGAACGGAGATGTCCAGGTGTCATTTCATTAACTAAATGTGAACTTTCAGTTACATGAACACAAGGTGATCGACCAAGGGCCAGTAGACAGCCGAAGAAAGATTGAGGAGACTATCCTTAGGCAAAAATAGGGGTTAGGTGACCACTAGTCTATATCCTTCGCGTTCCACTTCCGGGATTGCTCCGGTGCTGCAGGAAATTGCGCCGGATGAATGTATTTTCCGTTTCTTTCCACTTTCTTTGTGTTGGAATTTTAAATTCTGTGGATTTATGAGGACTATTGTTGACTGCTCCTCAGATCTCTGCAGGGTAAATTGAGACAGCTAGCTAGACTATCTGTCCAATCTGAGTTTTCTCTGCAAGACTATTTTGTAGCGGCTCTGTGCGGAGTTTAGCACCGCCCATGATGATTCTGATTGATTTAAAGAAATGCCATTAAACCAGAGCATGTTTTCCTCCCATCCTCGAATGCTATGTGGAGTAGCCAGACCCTCCTTCAGCAGAGATGACCACTAGTTAACATGTAACCGAAGATTCCCATTTAGGAGACATGACACCTTTACCAGCTCCAGTTGCTGAATGAAGACCATGAGATGCAGTTGAAATCTTTAAAATATTAATAACTGGACCTTAGAGCTTAGATTCTCTTTACACCTTGATCAGGATTTCTGCAGGGTTCACCAAGTTAAATCTAACGCTTTGGCTAAATTGAATGCGTAAATGTCTTTTTAATAACATAGAATGTTATTCCCATTAAGCAGTCATTCCGGTCAAAGTGTAAAAGAATTAGTATAATTATATTAATTTTTTTTTGTTGCTAAAACAGACCCTTACACATTAAGAGACATTAGCTTCATAGCTACTATTGCTAGCAGTAGTGACAGTGCTTGCTATAGTCTCCTGCATGCACAATCCACCGTTGCAACAATCCCACTTGAGGTTTATAGATGTACAACATCTCCTGGCAGCCCGTGAATGGATACAAAAGATATTTTATATATAAATATAAAATAATTTATATACTATTCTTATGTTATAAACGTAAATATTTTTAGATACTGACTGCTACTTTGTTTTACAATGATGACACACTATCAAAGCATGGATTCTTAAATTAACTGATAATTTCACTTTATTTGAAAGCAATCAAACTTGTAACGAATCAACATGATTCCCCATTCAAATAAACGTTCAAACAACAATGTGTGTTCAATATGTACACTACCGGTCACTTCCGGTTTGGGGTCACTTAGAAATTTCCATTCCACTCCATTATAGACAGAATACCAGCTGAGATCAGTTGCATTGTTTTTTTTAACCAGGGCAGCAGTTTTCAGATTACGTAATTGCAAAAGGGTTATCCAATGTTTTCTCAGTTAGCCTTTTAAAATGATATCAGATTAGTAAACAGAATGTGCCTTTGGAACATTGGATGAATGGTTGCTGATAATGGGCAATGTAGATATTGCATTAAAGATCTGCCACTTCTTTCTACAACAGTCAAGAACCCTTTTGCAATTATGTAAACACATAATGTAATCTGAAAACTGCTGCCCTGATTAAAAAAAACAATGCAACTGATCTCAGCTGGTATTCTGTCTGTAATGGAGTGGAATGGGAATTTCTAAGTGACCCCAAACTTTTGACCGGTAGTTTATGTTCATGGGTGGATGTTCAAATTGAGAGGAAAACGCAGCCATTGGTCATCCTGTTTTGGATCTCTTTTTTTTATTCTTTTTTTTTTTTTACATGCATCGCCGATACCCTGAAATTGACTCTCCCTGTTTTCATGAATAAAACAGATACCACAATATTCCTGAGGTGTCCTGCTAACTTATATAATGGTTTGATGAAAGGGTTCTGCCCTGAGCTACACTAATCTCTTTGATGGAGCTGTAGAGTACTGCTACTACAGAGGGGGGAAATAAATGATGATCTCTAACAGCAATCTTTAATCCAAAGTACTAGACGCTGTTGTTTTATGCTGACCTAAAATGCAAGTTTAAGTCTGTGCAGATAGTAAAAAGTCAAAAGTGTGTAAAAAGGGTTCACACCACAGTAAATATATGAGAAAGCTGTGCATGTTAACCTATCATTGCTGGTATATGAGCCCAATATTTAAATAATTTGCCTCTCAACTGAAACCAAATAATACATAGTAATAACAGGACGTGACACTTCGGTCAATGCTAATATAATACACACTCCGCTGAATGTACAAAGAGACTTCCTCTGTCTTGACATAAGAACAGCAGGGGAGGCCTGTTACACAGTGTCATGCTTAATTCAATTTCCTATTATCTGGATACTTTTAACTTCCAGTGGCAAAGTTGCAGTAAAATGTCCTTCAGAGCTGCTCTTTGGGCCCTTCTTTCAGCCTCTTCTTCATCTCTTGTGCATGTTGCTTGCTGCGCTCCCGCTTTTCCAGTCTCTGTTGAATGGTAAAGAAACAAAGAAAGCATTAATAATTATAAAAAAGTTTTGATAATACCAAAAAGTTGTCAAAGCGCTTGTTGTGTCTCATTCACAAAGTGCATTAAAATAACTGACAGACCTCTTTCTTCAGGCAGCGACGCATAGCGCGGTCCACATCGTTACACGTGCCAAAGAACTTCAAGACATTGTGCTGAGGGTAACATGAAACATGAAACACATTGTGGGTTTTCTGTGTATATGAAGCACACAGCAATCAAATAACTGAGAGAGTGATGTACCTCAGTGTGGCACTGCCTCAGAAGAGTTATCAGTTCATTACACTCATCCGTGTGCAGGTGAGGTGACAGGTCAGGGTGCATGTTGAGTTAAGGGCTTACTGTACCTCTGAGGCCATACTGAAAATTCACAAACAAGAGGAGCACTGAGCATTGAGTTGACAATTACTGTTGAATATTACTGTAAGAGATGTCATTTAGTGTGGCCGGGTTAGCTCAGTTGGTAGAGCAGGCGCACATATATTGAGGTTTACTCCTCGACGCAGCGGCCGCGGGTTCGACTCCGACCTGCGGCCCTTTGCTGCATGTCATTCCCCCTCTCTCTCCCCTTTCATGTCTTCATCTGTCCTGTGGGAAAAAAAGACCTAATAATGCCCCAAAAAATAATAATAATAAAAAAAAAGAGATGTCATTTAGTAGCAACACATCCGCCTTTAAACATAGTTGTGCTTTCTGCACTACTGCACTTTTCCATTACATAGGAATATGCTGAACATACTAAGGCTGCAACCAATGGTTGTTTTTATAATTGATTTGTGTATTTAGTCTATTAATTAATCCAGTCTAGAAAATGTCCAAAAATAGAGTCAAAATGTCACATGTTCCCAGAGCCAAATGTGACATCTTCAAATTGCTTGTTGGCTTAAAATCTGGAACCGGTGGATGTTTGCCATTTTTGCTTGATAAATGGCTTAAATAATTAATCGATTGAGCAATTGTTTCATCGCTACTTTATACACACCACGTCAACTCAGCATTGCCATGCTTATGCAGAGGACATGATGTTTAAAGGATACTAATGCCTCCCCATCCCTCTCCTTCCTGAGCTGTCATTGTAATGATGGAGTTTGTTTTTCCAGTAGACACTTACCTGCACACACACACACACACACACACACACACACACACACACACACAGATAGAGAGAGGGAGAGTATACATCAATGTGACACTACCTGCATTCACCCTGAATCCTCTGGACAAGACGACTCTGGATCATGCTCGCTTGTATAGATATTAGGTGTTTTCACATTGGATTGTAATAGAATAGCTAACTTCTTACACATACTGTTTATCTACTGGTTTATTATAAGCGATTTAATAACACTTTGCACTGCAACTATGATACCCTTACCAGTGGAAAGGATGTGTCATCTGAATAATGTCCCAGGAAGCCTCGGTGAAATGTCACTTTAGCTAACTGCTAATGTCAGGCCTCAGCTAACGTTTATCGTTTGTAACACAGCATAGATCCATGCAAGAACTACGTAGGGGTTCGTCTTTCTCCCCGTAGAATGACGACGCAGGTTACTACTCTACAGTTTTGACTACATATGCTGGTCTTTGTACTAACGCGAATGTAACCTACAAAAACTGTAAGGACCTGTAGGACACGCTGCCTGATACAACCATGGATGTATTTTGACAACAGTTGAAGCTTGTCGTAACTGCTTGGCGAATTGAGTGACAACGGTGAACCAGCGAATCGGCATTCGCTTTTTTTCTCAACACACCAATGGCATGCGTTCTTATCATAAAAGGCGGGACATTTGATGACGGAAGTTTACAGGAGATACAAGATGTTTCTCCTTAACGTACTTCCGTTTTAGCTTATGGATGCAGTTCACATTTGTTTTGTTTTACGCTTGGCCTGTTGTCCTTTTTGGGAGGTGGTTACAATTGTTGCTTCTAGTGTTGCTGTGACAGTACAGTGTGTATCCTGTCTTATTTTAGTTAACGATCATGTAATGGCCAATGCCAGTGATGGACATAAATGCTTGATTTGCATGATTCCACTTAACAATGTTGCTTTTACGTCTCAAAAGCATTTGAGATGATGGCCCTGCTGCTGCAATGTTCCATTCTGGTGGACAAAGGGCCCAGTGTGACCTTAACTTACTTGATTAATGTTTTTGTTTTTTTATATATAGTGACTGGACTGAAGTGGGATCTTAAAAGTTAGCATTTTTCTTTGAGCACCAGAGAAATGCTCATAGGAAATTGTTAACAATGAAAACAGATGTGGGTATGTAGCAGAACATTGTTTTTTCTTCTTTCCCTCCCAACAGTTTCAGTTTGTTCACAAAACAAAAATACAAGTATGATCAAGAAATAATGAACATATGTTAAATGGGACAACCTGGTAGGCCTAAGCTCTAACTACCTAACTCTATATGAAGTAGTTCAAACTAGCTCCACCTCAACCATCTACAGCAGTAAAACGCTGCCTACACATTGATGCATCGATCAGTATTAACAATATTTTGGTCACAGGGAATATTTTACTACATTTTATTGTTGATGCTTTAAGTTCATATACGGACTTATGCACTTTTATTACGAAGGATTTGGAATGTCTTTTACTTACAATTTATGATCCTTTATCGAATACTTCTTCCGCCACTGTGCAGAGGTTACTAATTGTAGATCATAGTAGCAGAGAGTAGTATCTGGAGCGACGGTACTAGAGATACTACCACTCCACCACAACAGGGGGCGCTAAAGGAAACGCGTAAGATTTTCTGGCGATATCTGATTGGTTGAATTGTTTGGTCTTTTGAAGGCGGTTTGTTTGGAATTGTACTAGCTACTGCCAGAGACGGTTTAGAATCTAGAACAGAGGATCTTTACTACTGCCATCGTACAAACATTTCATTACATATAATTAACCTAGCTACTGTCCGAAGAAGAATGGATGAATCTACGAAACGCTTACTGCAGCGACTCATGAGACGGATACCGACTCAAATGCTAAGAACAACGCTGGACAAGTGGGGCCGTTTGACTGGGGAACAGCTACAGTCCATGGATTTTACTCAGTCAAAATGGGCGTTAACGGAAAAACTACTCGCCATTTGCGAGGTAAGCGGCTCTTTTCCTGAAATATAAGTTGTATTAAATTTACAGTGTAAAAAAAAGGACAGCCTGACTAGCGTTGGTGTGTATTTCCTGTCTTTTTAACCTCGCTTCTTATCTGTACAGGAAAATGAGTTGGCAGTTAAACACATCACAGAACTCGAGATGATATGTAAGTCAAGTGGAATTGTTTTCTCATTTGACAACCTACCATACCATGTACGTACATACCAATCCAATAACGTTTCTAGGGCTGTCCTCGACTAAAGAAATTCTTAGTCGACTAACACTTATATGATTTTGTCGATTAATCGATTAGTTGATGTAATTGACAGAGCTGTGCTCTTTGAGAGGTGGTAAAGACTAGAAAAGCACAATATAAATGTAGCCTAGTCTGTAAAACTGAGTTTCTCCACAATTAATCCTGCAAAAGCACCACTTTAAATCTTGTGTTTACCAGAAATGTGCTCATAAGTTTCTTGGAAATGAGTAATTAAGCATGAATAAGCATAAAAAATGCGTCATCAACTAAAGAAATCTTAGTCGACTAAGACCAAAACGACCGATTAGTCGACTAATCGACTAAGAGGTGGCAGCCCTAAACGTTTCTTGTGTCCCTTTGGTGTCATTGTCTCTCAGATATCATTGACAATCCAAACCAAGGAATGTGGTATGCCTTCCAGCTCATGGACCCTGAAGGTATGTCAAAACACTTGTACCATGGAGGACTGAAAGCCTGCAGCTTTTCATTCTAACCATACACTACAGCTGCTTTTGGGATCAGGGCTTCCTTTCTGGTTGAAAGTTTTGGTAACTTTCAGTCCTGCGGGAGTCTCACCGTGGGTTTTAAAGTTTTATAGAGCAACATTTTTGCTCTTTGTGTGGTCGTGTCACATATTCTTTATCTGTTTATGATTTTATCTGTATATGCTTATGATGAAGTTGAGTTTACTAATCAAGCCCATATTGTTTCTTCAATGTTTGATTATCGTTTTCTAGATGATGCTCACTCTGTAGAGCTGACGCAGTTCAAGGAACAATTTAAATCTCACCTCAGAGAGCTCATAAGACATGTAAGCCAGATTTTCCTCCTCGCACAAGTTACAAATATTACTAATTTTACAGTTTTATCTTTTGAAAGACATTGTATGGGCTTGTTTGTGTTTAACATCCAATATTAAAAGTCTGCTTTTCACATTGCATTCAAGGTGTCTGTCAAAATAAAGAAGCACACAGATGAAGCTGTATGGATTCGGATTGCATGGGGAGACACCTTCTCTCGGCCTAACCACATGAAACCAACATATGTTGTTCACTCTCTTCAAACCCCTTATGTCTTTGTGACCAGCCTGACTTCGAAGCAAAAGCCCCTGTTATCCCAGGTGAGGATTGAGTTTCATATTCAATCCATGACATTGTTTGTGTTGCCAGGTTGCAGTGTTTTTTTCTGTCTTTCCATTCCCCTTTTTAAGAGAGTGATGTACTTTGCAGGCCTTGGTTCTGTCCGCCAGATATCAAGCTATCAAGGATGCTAACCTCAGTGGGCGGAAACTCACTGCCATTAGAGACCTGCTGATGAGGCAGTATCACCAGGTAAGTCGTTTCTAACTACACACCATACAAAGCTCTGTATGCCCTGTCTTCTCCACTTAAAGCTTGATTTATTGTCCTGCGGAGGCTCCACGCAGAGCTTTCGCTGTAGCCTACGTAAGTTGCCTTAAGTTTATATTTGTGCGTTGGTGTGTGCGTCGATTTCTTGAAGAGAATAGCAGGGCTGGCATATGTGTATGCGCGTGGTGAGTGTGTGGCAGAGCTAGTGAGAGAGTAACGGCGATTAGCTTCGGAGCGAGTACCGACTCTAGATTCATAGTGAGAGAAACAAAGTGTCTCCCCTGTGGTTTCTGACCACGGTGGGAAATCTGTAGCGCTCCTTGATTTCATGTTGTTTATGGAGAAGTAGAACCAGGAAATGCGTAGGCAGGCGTCCATGCTTACATGTACAGGTCCTATCCCCCGACCAATCCCCTAACCCTAACCACTCGAGGTGAAATGCCTAACCCCAACCAATCGGGCTGCTTCGTAGGGTGGGTCTTGGCGTGGCCATAGTGGGATTCGTAATTTTGCCGCCGCGACGTGTAGTTAAATTTTTTGAGAGGTGCACGTCAGGCTACGGCGTGTGTTCCGTGTCTCCACATATGTACGTACGTAGCCACGGCGTAGATTTAATGCAGAAGCATAAATCACGCTTCGCATTGCCGATAAGCATTGGAGTGTTTTTATAATTGTCCTGTCAGTCACTGAACTCTGCCATCATGTACTAAAGTTTCTGATTTTGGAGTAAACTTATCTTTATTATCTTAATATTGATAACACAAAAGGTTTACAATCCTAATAATTAACTGTGAAAAGCATGTTAGCCATTAAAGGGATGTTTTGTCAAAGGGGTTACAGGAAATCTATTGTAAATGTAAATCATGTTGCCGGACTCCTTCCTGGTTCAAGTTTGACCTTTGCAGGTGTCTCTCGTCGTAGTATGCAAAACTCATGTCTTAAATGACTGTACCGTGTATACAATATTTTCACTGTCAAATGAGTGGTTTAGATGTGAACGTTTAAGTTGAGGTTTGCTGTAACCTTACTAGTTGTCTAACTAGTTGGAATGGTCAGAATGGTCATGCCATTACTGTACTATCTCTCAGTTTGGCTTAATAACATACAAACACATGGCAACAATTGTCACTCGGTCTGCATATTACCATTTACGCAACATTAACCGCGTCCGTCCATCTCTCACATCTGATAGCACAGCCATTCTTGTTCATAACCTGGTTACATCACGCATTGATTACTGTAATTCCCTTCTCTATGGTCTTCCCTGCAAATCCATACACAAACTTCAGCTGGTTCAGAACTCTGCTGCTCGCATCATCACCAGAACCCCTTCTATTAATCGTATCACTCCTGTTCTTCAGCAGCTTCGTTGGCTCCCGGTTTAAATAACGCATTGATTATAAGATCCTGCTTCTGACCTTCGAGGCCATTCACAACCTCGCCCCTCTCTGCCTCACTGATCTCTTCACATCAACACACATTAGTACATAGTTTTTTCTTGTAACATGACCTTGAGTGCTTTGAAAGGCGCCTATAAATCAAATGTATTATTATTAGTATTATTAATAAACAAAATGTTTTAACTACACAATGTCACGGTCTGTGTCTAGGGAGCCACTGAACAAAGTGGAACCTATTATAACACTTGATTAGGGTTTTCTAATGAAAAGCACAACTGTGGAAGATAGTTTACAAAATTGTGAATTATGTTTTTGGGTGGATTTTGATTTTCTTTTGTTTTGTTTGTTTCTAGGTGTTTCCCACCAGGTATCCCACCCCTCTTGCAGAAAATAATCAAACTGTCTCAAGTATGTTTATCAAATCATTTGATCGAACCAAAGCTACTTTGATATTTGTATGTCACACATACTTTAGCATTATTTGCTTAGCTGAATTTATTTGGTCTTTATGTGTACTTCTGGTAGAGTTCTGTATTGTGACGTATGTATTTGGCTTGCCATCTATTTCCAGACCAACACATAGAAAGAGAACAAGCTGTGCCTGCAGCAAACAGACTTCAGGCAGCCTATGAGGCCTTTGGTGGTGGGATGTTACCTCAGCTACAGTCTGCAGTTTACAAGGTATCCTGAGGCATGCTTGTGTTTAAAACACTGAGTTTCAGCATTTCAGTTTTGATAGTTGGGTATCAAAGTTAAAAAATAAAAAAAAGTGCATAACTTGTCTCACTATATCAGTTTGAAGTTTAAAAAAAAAGGTCAGTATCAGTTTGGAATTAAGTTTTGTGTTCTTTCCTCAGCTGGAGACAAAATTCAGAGACCACAGCAACAAGACCATGACAGAGCGGGAGGAGCCCTTCAGATGTGTTGTCAAATTTGCAAGCACCAACCTCCTGGAGTCACTCAGACACTGTGCATCTTCAGGTACAAAGTATTTGTAAGCCACAGCCATGCGTGTTTTTAAGAAAGAAATGAGACTGATGTTGTAACGCAGTAAAACAGAGTATTTTGAATGTTTCATAATCCTGGCGATTCCATAAATGACCACAAGGGGGCACACACATACACACACTAGAGGAATATCCCCACTCACTGTAACGTTTTTAAAACATTATATATCATGAATATGTCATGGTCAGTGCATTTAAAGATTTTTTTTCTTTTACCCCTCTGTTGCTGAATTATTTGTCATTTTAACCATGTTAACAAATTCATAAATAATTGAATGACTGTTTGTTTCTTAAGTCAGTTCAACTAATTTGATGTATTTTTATATTTTACAGGAATTGCCTCCACCCCTGTCACACCTCTGCTCTCCTCTATCCCCCTAAAAGGAAAGAATTATTTTGTTATCACAGACAATGGCCCTGGTCCCTCCTCACAAATGCGCCAACCACAGAACTGATGGGTGACAGGCTCTTGATTTAAAGCATTCACAGTGTGGCCTACCATGTCTAGTCCACCCATGGTTTGCCTTTACCATTCTATCATCGATCCAATGTGTCTTTATGTGCTTACATTTTCAAATATGTCAGTAGTTGGCAGTAGATAATTGTGATTTTATTATCTTTTGTTGGTGTTTAAGTGGCAGAATGTTACTACCATGACATGTTTTGTATGTCCAAATGAAATATAAAAGCAAGATTTTTAATATTCTTGAAGGTTGTAACTTGTATTAATTTTATCCCACACACTAGTCATCATTCCATCTTTTTTCTGTATTTTTCATCAAGCTCTAGTGTTCCATAAACGTGTTATGGAGTATTTGCTTGTGAAAGGTATGCTGGAAGTAAACTAGCTCCTCATAAGTGGGCATGTACTGTCATTGTTTAAATGGTTCATTTAAACTCTATGGTCTGTGCACAAACCATTTAAAGGGTAGGTTCACATTTTATCAAATCACTCTTAAAACAACACTCACATGCCCACACATACATTAAAGAGTTTCTCTAGGCTTCTCTTGATATATATGATATTCTGTATATTGCCTCCGGCAATACCAATATATGTGTATGTGGTCGAGTACATACACATGTGGCTGAGAAGCCTTTTAACCCTTGTGTTGTCTTCCCTTCAACCTTGAAAAAACACATTTTTCCGACATTTTTGACGCCTTTTTTCACAATTTGTTTTTGCTTTTTCCAACATTTTAAATTTTTAAATTTTTCTTCTACACATTTTCAGCGCTTATTTCTACGTACCATATTTTCTTTATTCATTAACACAAGGTTAAATGGTGTGCGGACTCCGCCTACTCTGTACTCAGCAGGCGTACGCCAGCATGGTACGTGGTGCGGACCCAGTGTGCAACGGGCTCTTGTTTGGTGGGTGAGTCAGAAATGTTGTCCAAGGGCGCACGGATAGCTCAGGTACGTAGAGGTTTACTCCTCGACGCAGCGGGCCCGGGTTCGACTCCGACCTGCGGCCCTTTGCTGCATGTCATTCCCCCTCTCTCTCCCCTTTCATGTCTTCTGCTGTCCTATCAAAATAAAGGCTGAAAATGGCCAAAAAATCTTAAAAAAAATAAAAATGTTGGCCAAATTAACAACGACGTGTTTGTAAACTGCCGTATTAAAAACGCAGTGCGCATAATGGTTCCAACTAAATGTATTTAGAGGAAAACATTTAATTGGAGAACATCCGACGGTATTTGCATTTCAGGCTTCGGTCTCAGTCTTATAACTTACTGTCCTCGAGCTAGCTGATTCCCAGTCTGGAATCCAGTTTCCTTTCTATATTTAAATATTAATAGTACCCATTACATGAAAATGATTATCTCCTTACTTTTTCACGAGAGGATACATTTTAATCAATGTATTAAATACAGTGAGGAAAATAAGTATTTGAACACACTGCTATTTTGCAAGTTCTCCCACTTAGAAATCATGGAGGGGTCTGAAATTGTCATCGTAGGTGCATGTCCACTGTGAGAGACATAATCTAAAAAAAAAATCCAGAAATCACAATATATGATTTTTTAACTATTTATTTGTATGATACAGCTGCAAATAAGTATTTGAACACCTGTCTATCAGCTAGAATTCTGACCCTCAAAGACCTGTTAGTCTGCCTTTAAAATGTCCACCTCCACTCCATTTATTATCCTAAATTAGATGCACCTGTTTGAGGTCGTTAGCTGCATAAAGACACCTGTCCACCCCATACAATCAGTAAGAATCCAACTACTAACATGGCCAAAACCAAAGAGCTGTCCAAAGACACAAGAGACAAAATTGTACACCTCCACAAGGCTGGAGAGGGCTACGGGGAAATTGCCAAGCAGCTTGGTGAAAAAAGGTCCACTGTTGGAGCAATCATTAGAAAATGGAAGAAGCTAAACATGACTGTCAGTCTCCCTTGGACTGGGGCTCCATGCAAGATCTCACCTCGTAGGGTCTCAATGATCCTAAGAAAGGTGAGAAATCAGCCCAGAACTACACGGGAGGAGCTGGTCAATGACCTGAAAAGAGCTGGGACCACCGTTTCCAAGGTTACTGTTGTTAATACACTAAGACGTCATGGCTTGAAATCATGCATGGCACGGAAGGTTCCCCTGCTTAAACCAGCACATGTCAAGGTTTCTGTGTCTTAAGTTTGCCAATGACAATTTGGATGATCCAGAGGAGTCATGGGAGAAAGTCATGTGGTCAGATGAGACCAAAATAGAACTTTTTGGTCATAATTCCACTAACCGTGTTTGGAGGAAGAAGAATGATGAGTACCATCCCAAGAACACCATCCCTACTGTGAAGCATGGGGGTGGTAGCATCATGCTTTGGGGGTGTTTGTCTGCACATGGGACAGGGCGACTGCACTGTATTAAGGAGAGGATGACCGGGGCCATGTATTGCGAGATTTTGGGGAACAACCTCCTTCCCTCTGTTAGAGCATTGAAGATGGGTCGAGGCTGGGTCTTCCAACATGACAATGACCCGAAGCACACAGCCAGGATAACCAAGGAGTGGCTCTGTAAGAAGCATATCAAGGTTCTGGCGTGGCCTAGCCAGTCTCCAGACCTAAACCCAATAGAGAATCTTTGGAGGGAGCTCAAACTCCATGTTTCTCAGTGACAGCCCAGAAACCTGACTGATCTAGAGAAGATCTGTGTGGAGGAGTGGGCCAAAATCCCTCCTGCAGTGTGTACGAACCTGGTGAAAAACTACAGGAAACGTTTGACCTCTGTAATTGCAAACAAAGGCTACTGTACCAAATATTTACATTGATTTTCTCAGGTGTTCAAATACTTATTTGCAGCTGTATCATACAAATAAATAGTTTAAAAAAATCATACATTGTGATTTCTGGATTTTTGTTTTTAGATTATGTCTCTCACAGTGGACATGCACCTACGATGACAATTTCAGACCCCTCCATGATTTCTAAGTGTGAGAACTTGCAAAATAGCAGGGTGTTCAAATACTTATTTTCCTCACTGTATATAGCTAGCCTACTTTAGTAATAAGAATGGCCTTTTCAGTTGCCGTAGTTGCAGTGCACTACATATGGATGTAAATTAGGAGGCACTACAGGGGTTTGGCGTTGACCATACACATACATGGTGTTTTTAACAAAATAAAAACGCACCACCGTTTACTTTTATTAAACGTTTGGCTGTCCACCGGAAGGGGAGGGACTTTGCCTCTCAGTCTCAGTGAAAGGTAGCGAAGCTGCCTTTCAGGCAAAGCTGAGGGAAGGAATGCCACTGTTTATTCAATGCTGCTGCTGGGGCTCTCTGATAAACACAAGACTGTCAACATAGAAACATGGCTGCCTCTGCGACGAGCAAGGCGAATAACAGAGATAACGCTACTACAGACGGTCCGAAATGTCACGAAGAGTCTCTGTCGCAGTCACGGGAAATAATAAAACCCAGCATCACGGAGCTGACTAAAGAAGTGAGGACGAACATCCTCTGCACCGTGGAAGGATGTGGGAAGATTCTCCCCAACACACCTGCATTGAACATGCATCTTGTTAAGTCACACAGAATAAAGGTAAACGTTTACTTAACCTGTTTACTGGGCATGTGCTTTAGACGTTGGCAATGCTAACTTGGCTAGCTAGTTAACTCATTAACGTGAAACCGCTGTCATGAAACTGGAAAACGCAAGTCATCCATAACAACTTGATTTTAGCTAACGTAACACACAGTTACTGTTGGTGATACTTAGCAAACACGACGTTAGGCAAAAGTTCACTTAGTTTTTGTGAGTAAACCTACGTGACGTAATTTATTTAGTAACAGAATGTTTGCTGTTAGCGAGCTAGCTACATTGTAACTAACCTAACAAGTAACGTTGTAGCTAACGTTACTTATTATGTTTTCAATTAACGTCAACGTTAATTATTTGGATCTCGCATGATGTTTGATGTTTGCATTTTTCAATACAGCTTTACCAACACCCTTAGCTAGATTTCAACTAACGTTAGTGGACTGTTTTGTAGTTGGGGAAAGGAATGTGTGAAGCGTCTGATTTGACCGTGCTAGTGTGTGAATGGAATCTGTTTATCATTTTAAGGCCATGTTAATGGTAAGGGTTTCTTTACCTTTTTGAACTACAACAAACACTAATACTAAACAATCAGCAAAGTGGAGACAGTCATTAGCATTTGGACCAAAGTCTACTGTTGATCCTGGTTCTTATGTCCTCACTGGAGTGGACTGGGCTTTTCGTGGGAGGCAGTAATTCACTATTTCCCCTCCCATGAATGAAGTCCTTTGCTGGGAAAGGCTGCCTTTTGTCCTGCAATAGACTAAGGTCTTTGTTTGAAATAGGTAAATGTGGGCATTTGAATTAGGTTAGAAGTAGTTAATGTGGCCCTGCTAGTGTTTAAAGGCCCAATCAGTGGTTCTACCATATAGTTTGAGTATGTTACTTAGTCAGTCATAATTTAAATAGGCCTTTGTTTTACTCCAATGACTAAATATTACTGGTGTAAACGAAAAGAGTGACCGAAAACTTTGATAGTTGCTGCTCATGTTCATTAATCCTTGTACTTAAAGACTTGTCAGTCACTTTAAGAGTAACGGCAGATTCCAATCCTGTGTTCTGATATTTTATTGCTCAGCCACACTTGCATATGGTTCCCTTTATTGGGTGTAAAGAGAGAAAAGAAAGGGAGCAGCATGTTATTTTTAATCCACAGCTATGTATAACTATCAACAGTGGTATTCTGTTGACAGTTACAATGTTCTTAAATGCTGGAAAAGCTCACTTTGTATGCTTCCTCTGCATTATTTATGAAGTCCGACTACAAGAATAAGGCATGAAGTGGGGCACCATACCTGTTTTTATTACGTCCTCTTTAACAGCGCTGTACCTCTACTGCATCTTTGCACAGAAGTAATGTATTTGCTGATCACTCACTACCTGTTTCTTCTTGGCTGTGAAGACAGATACGTTTCATTTGAATTTGTTCACTCAACCCAGTTCAGACTCCTTTCATAAGTTTAATGTGACTGTTTTTGGCTTGGCTTTTAGCTGTCTTTCTATCCATATCATTGACCTCTGCAGCAAGGAGAATCAGAGTTAGACTATTACTCCGGCTGTGGACTGACCCTGGTGTAGCAAAGACGTGCTCCCTCATTTGGCCACAGCCAGCTACTGACTTATGACTAATAATGTATTGACATGACTCGGGCTTAATTGACATGATGTAGCTGAAGCTACATGCAAAAACATTCATTGTTAGCAAAGTGTCTGTTAATGCTAACTCCTCATGATGAAGCAGAGGTAGCTGTTCTGCTCCCTCCAGTATTGCAGCAGATGGAGGTGACCTTGACCACTGGAAGACTGCAGTATTAATGACTGTTATGGACTGTGATGGTTTTGTGTTTCCTCCGGGCAACATACATTCAGTGTATGTGCTGTTTTCTGTGTTAATATGATATCCATTGACTTTATATGCATTGAGCTGACAGCTGCTTTAGCAAGTCTGCCTAAAACAGAAGCAGTGGTACAGCAAACTGTTATATCCCATGTACTGTCAAGCTCATTTGTTTCTTTTTTCAGTTGAGTAAAGCAGAGCCTACTGTACATAAATGGGGTTTCTTGAATAAGGTTATGTTTTCAATGCACGTATCATATTTACCTACACTGACTAAGGAAAGCAAGGCAATGCACAACCGTCACTTTTATTTTCTGCAGTCCTAATGATGCCTTTGAAATATGAATACAAATTGGTATAAAAAGACAACCTTTTGTAGTTTACGGTGTACAGCGTAGTGGACATTGAGTGCCTTTTACAGCAGTTACTGTAAGACTTGGTGAAGGTCCAGTAAAACCTCAGCTTATTAGCTATAATCTTAGTTGTCAGTAAACCTGTTAGATTGCTAACTTAAAACTTTGCTCAGTCTCTTAAAATGACTTGAAAGCACGACAGGCCTTTCTGTTGGTTGCTTGTATTTATGGGGATCAAGGAATTCATGGTATTCTTCACAACACTCACTGTAAGCCATGCTGAGTAAGGGTCTGATATAAACATCCAAAATGCAAATATTCCTCTGCTTTGTCCTCTCTTTGTCCTTCGCTGGCATTGTGACCCTCAGGATGGTCTTGTCAATCCTACGGTCAGAAAGGACATGAAGGGCCCTCAGAAGCTTTACTGCTGTCCAATTGAAGGATGTCCCAGAGGGCCTAACAGACCTTTTTCCCAGTTCTCCCTGGTTAAACAAGTAAGCATTTCCTCCAATTATCTGTAACCCTATCCATGCCATCAATTGAGTAAAATTATGATTTTGCAGTTCTACGGAATAGCTCCTAATGTATTACTCAGCACCAAATATGTTAAAAAAATCAATTCTATGCGAATGATGTGATACTGGTAGAGTTTATATCTATATATAAATCCTGAATAGTTTTCTACTGCAATGTGTTGATCAATACTAGATACTGTTTGGATTATTTAAAAGCCTACTTGTACCTAATAAAATCCTCTTAGATCTTTAACCCTACCAATTGTTACATGTATTATTTGCTGTTTGATCTGTTTCATTGTAGCACTTCATGAAGATGCACGCAGAGAAGAAACACAAGTGCTTTAAGTGCAACAATGGCTACAGCACCGAGTGGGACCTAAAGAGGCACATAGAAGACTGTGGGAAGACCTACCACTGTACATGTGGCTGCCCCTATGCTAGCAGGGCTGCTCTACTCTCGCATGTCTACAGGACCGGTCACGAGATTCCTACAGAACATAGGCATGTACCGGCGTAGCCCAGAGTAATTTGTATTAAAGCTTTGCTTTAGGTTTGGCTAAAGATTAATTTGGCTTTCTCTGTATCTGTTTTTGTTTCATTTTTTTTCTTTTTGTTTCTACAGAATTCCTCCAGTAAAAAAGCGAAAAATGGAGAAACTGTTGAGCGGTTCTGAAAAGGTTAAGGCCAATGAGTCAACCTGTCAGATCATGCCTGCTAGTAAAGAGCTGACAGAGACTTCTCTCCCTTCTGATACAACTGTTCATATCCCAGACTCATTGAATCAGAACTCCAACCCCCGTAAGATCCTCCAGAAGTTGCTTCTGCCAAAGCCCAAGATGGCTTTGGTCAGTGTTCCTGTGATGCAGCTGGCCCACCTGCCAGTCCTTCTTCCATCTACAGAAAGCGGGGCTCTGAGGTCTGTGGTGCTGGCAGTAGACGGTCAAGGCTCCGTCCGCACCCTGCACCTCCTGCCACAAGCCATGGGAGCTGTGGTACCCCAACTTGATGCTAAGAGTTTGTGTTTCAAGGATAGCATGCCTACTTCCCGCTCTAGCCTGGGGCCCATTAACATTGGGGTGCAGGTCAGTCTGGACACTGCAGGCACAGATGACTCAGCCAGCCTGGCAGGGCAACGGGGAAGAAGCACCTCCACCAACATTCAGACGGACAAATCCTACTTGTCAACAATGCTCACAGGAGTGGGGGTTGGGGAGGGGATGGGGTTGTGCTCTGTGGGTGAGTCCTGTGTGTCGTCCTGCTCCCAAACAGACATCAGCGTGAGTGCCCAAGTCCTCCTGCCAGTCAGTGTTGAAACCCAGACGTTCTCCTCCCGGACTAAAGCCACATCCTCTATTGGTGCTCAGACAGACAGCCAGTGCATGAGTCAAATTCCTTGCTCCACCTCATCTGTGCCCCCATACAAAACCAGGCAGACACAGACCTATTTTGCCGTGCCACAGTTAGAGGAGAAGGCTCAGGACCAGGCTATCATGTGCTCTGACCTATTCGGCAGTGACTCCCTCAGTGTCTCCACTCAGACCGCTCTGGAGATAGATGATACCCTCACTGCTGCAGGAAGCAGTATGTATGAGGACTCAAAGTCAGCTGGTGGTATGTGTTTTGGGGTGCAGACAGATGAGTTCAATTCAAACAGCATGGCAGATAACCAGACCCAAACAATGACCTTGTTAAATGACCTAGAAAATATTCTGTCTGACAGCATGTCAGGCCACCAGGTGCTCACCGAGGCCTCTGCAGGCTGCGGCTCAGGTCTGGAATCTGTTCAGGAGCAACACAATAGCATTGACTTTGACTTTGAAGAGTTTCTCAACGCCGTGCACATTCAGACACAGACAGAGGAGAGTGAGCTGGGAGGGCTGGGTGGCGACACGCCGCTGGAGTCTCTGGACATCCAGACCCAGACAGACTTCCTCCTGATGGATGAACTGGACCAAAGTGAGGGACCAAGTCGAGTACAAGCCAGCGACCTGGAGCTATTTGATACTCAAACTCAGACTGACCTCAATTTTCTGCTGAACGCCGGAAGCCACATGCCCCTGAGCAGCATCCTACGACACTCAAGCTTTTCCATGAGCACCGAGTCTTCAGATACAGAAACGCAGACCGATCTCCCTTCATTTGCCACAGGTCTCTCTGCTCAGACTCCTGTGAGTCAGGGTGAGCATGCAAGGCTGCTGAACAGCACAGAGACACAGACTGTGACCAGCCAGGCAGAAGGCCTAGGACACCTCTTCCTAACGAGCAATGAAACACAAACTGTCATGGATGACTTCTTGTCGGCAGACATGGCGTGGAATATGGAGTCTCATTTCAGCTCTGTGGAAACCCAGACATGTGAGGAGCTCTGCGCTCTCTTTCAGCACTCTGAGAAACCCAACAGCTGAAGCCCTCTTAGTGAAGCTGCCTAAGCTTTTGCAGTACAGGTTTTACAGTATAATGGCTGGCCAGTTCCTGTAAAAGGAATCAGTCTACGCTGTCCTCCAGCGGACCACGTGACCATGTCTTTGAACATTCCACTGGAGACATCATGTCCAGAGCCTTTCCAGGTATACTGTATATCCCGACTATCTCTGTTGCACTTTATTAGCTCAACGGGCATGATTTATCAGCTCTTTATCAGTGACAGTTTACATATTTATTTGCACATAAAGTAACATTGTATGTGTCTTGTCTGAAATGCCAGTTTACTTCTTTGTTTTAGTGTATAACCACTGTGACTGGTTTTCACCGTTTGATCTTACTATCAATTTAAAAATGACTCAACATTTCATTAATGTCAGATTTGCACTTAAAAGGGATGACATCTTTAAATGTGCGTGGCTGTCGAGAAAAGGCTTATAAAATTGTTGTTGTATGGCAGATATACTGCATGAAAACAATTTCATCTCAGCTGTACAGCAAAGAACATTGTGCATTTAGTTTACGTATATGTTTGGAAAAGAGCATGAAGCCTTCACTGAGTCAGCAGCACAGAAACATAAAATATCTCTTCTCAGCTTGTGCGTCTAATGGCTGCCTCGTTGACGTTGCCTTGTCAGCGGCAGCAAGACTATAAACTCTGAATGACATCCTGCAAGCTTCATGTTACCCAAAAATAAAACCCCATAAAGGCTCAACAGTGAACAAGGCATTGCTCAAAGCCGTTAAGATGTATATCTCTGAAACATACCGTTACTCTACAGATGTGGCACAAGTAAAAATGAATTGTCTTGTCAGTTGTTGCACACCTTTTATTGAAATGTGATTATGAAGTTTGATGTTGTTCAAGTCAGTAAGCAGACTAGGCTGCCATTGTCTTTGACTTATTCATTAGCTGGGTGTAAGTGTATGCAGTAGCAGTCCTCTGCTGAAGTGATCCAGTAATTTTACTGTACAGCAACACATAGTGGATTAGCACAGGGCTATTGTACATGCTCACCACCGGTTTTGACTGAAAGGAGTCCTGTTGAATTTCTTCCGATTTCACCCTTAACAATCAGACACACTAGGTTCATTTTGTATCTCTTCTCCAAGCAACTAAACTTAATGTTTTGATTTCATTTTACTGGTGCACTGAGTTACCTCATGAAGCACAGGCACCACATGCAGACTGTGCTCTACTTAGGAACCCAGAGCTATAGGCCTTGATTATTTGTTCATTTTGTTACGTTGGTGCCTTAACCCAAGTATTACCTTTTTTTTTGTTCTGTTACAATTTGCTGCTTTAAAATAGTTATTTATCAGAATTACACTGGAATTTGTTTTGGAAAATGAACAAGCACTGAAAATGTGTCCTAATCCTTTCAGTCTTTGCATGTTTAATCCATTCTGTATCGGTTTGCATGAAGTAGTGGAATGTCCCTAATCGTTCTCCATAGTTTCTATGTGGAGAGATTTATATTCTGTCACATGAAAAATAATGCTATGCAGCGTTTTATTGAAGAGAATTAGTTTGATACCATCCATCTCACTATTTTTATTTTATTGGGTGGTTCATGCTGTTACAGTTTATAGATCTTTGTAGAAACGGAAGAATGTACAGAACATGACACTGTGCCCAAGTATAACCTGCTCTATTTTTTTGCACCATTTCCAAAATGTCCCTGTGTTTATAAGGATTTTGACTCTAAACTTCCAAATGTCTTGTATTGAGATCAGTACTTTTAGTTTGTGGTTCTTGAATTCAAGTGCAGCAGTATAGCTTCTCCCTGCTGGTTTAGTGGCACAGGGAAACGCCTTGCTTTAAACAGAACTATGTGTTGAAGCCTTGTCAGTCTCAAGTGTCAGTTACAGTGCTTTATTTTCTCTCTGTAGGGAATGCATGCAGATATTTTCCCAGCACAAAATATTTGTTTTAGCAGAATTTTGAGTTTCTGTTGCCTATATGTGTAGAGTTAATGGTTGCCTTGATTAATTATTGAAGCTACACTACAAGATGTTCTTAATAAACTGCTGGAATGTGTATATTGTGCTCCTTGTCACTTATTATAAAACAAAAGTGGAAGAAAAAAAAAAACATTGCACTCAACCAATACAAACCAAAACAAAGAGCAGGAGTGTGTGTAACCACAATCTGTGTCCAAAAAGTACAAATACTCAGTCGGCTTGCTCCTTTAATACAGCTCTCTGTTCACCATAGTGGAATAAACGGCACCGATGTATTGGTTCTTCAATGTGCAATACATTTTGTTCCCCTGTACTAAACAGAGCTGAATTAAAGGAGATTTGGTCGTGAATACCCTTTTTTGTACTTTTTTTTTTTTTTTTTTTTTTTTTTTTAAATTATAGAACAACATAAAACTGTATGTGTCTTTCACCTTCATACTGTTACATCTAACCCAATATAGACATGCTGAATCCTGGCTTGTGCTGGATATAGCAACTCTTTACAAATTGGTTTTAAGTAACCATTTAATTTTACATGCACATTTATGTACGACAAAAGTTTTGTCTAATTAGGTTAACGCTGCAGCTCTTGATTATACAAAAATCATGTTTGGATCATTTTTTATTTTACAGGGCAGCTAAATGATAAAGAGGTAGTATAATAAAGCAAAGTAACAAGATCATCCCAGTTGTAAATAACGTTGCACTGATTGGCTGGCCTTTAGAGACCAACACGACATACAAAGTGATTAGGGATCTCAGCATAAGGCTGCACTGATAACCCTTGTATATTGCACTGACTGACATCACTGACTGATAGAAAATTTGACAGAGCAGATGCAGTTTGGCAACGGTTTATATCATCATGTGTAGTCACAGGCTACAGTGCAACACTTGAGTTCTAACAGAGTTGTAGCTTGTGGCTGAGGTTTACATAGTAGAAAGTGTGAGGCAGGCGCACTGCTATGCTTCTTATGAGGTAGTTGCACCGTTGCTAGGTAACTAGAACAGCTGAAAAAGCACTTGTGGGAACTGGTCAGAATTAAATAAAGGCCCACAACATAAAGAGCCTCAATGCTCTGTTCCCCTGACTGCTATTATGGTTAGTATGTTCTGAAATGTTATGCCAGACTGAACTGAGTGAACACTAAACTAAATGAATTAACTCCGCAATGAGTTACTTTTATGTCTCATACCTTGATTTATTCTCTAAACTAACTAATTTGATGGAAACATTATATGATGTGGGAAGGCTAAGGCATGCACAATACAAAATAAGATAAAACACGTTTTTACTTGGTAGAACCTGAGAGTTTAAGATACTAGCATACTACATACACACAGTCTTGCTGGGGTGCATATGGGCTTGTGAACCTGCTGCAGTGTTGGAGTGGAGGGCCTGTGTGAGGCTCTTGCCCATTGAGTAGCTAGAGCAGTGCAATGTGTCAGGTTTGGAAGACATCGGTACTTGATACCTCTTGGGGATAGAAACACGCACAGCAGAGAACAAGTGGAGGTTATGCTGACATGCCCGGTACTTGGAGGTCAGGGCTGCAGAGTATGCGGGAAGCTCTGGGTTAGCAATAGGGTCCACTCTTGTTCCTCTTGTCCCGTTCTTCTTATCAAACATGAAACCATTTTCCTCTATGGGTTCTCCTTCTGGAGCCGTCTTGCCACTGCAGAGCTGGATGACTTTTTGAGGACTCAGGTGTGGTGATTTAATTGGTGGTAAAAATGTGAAGTTTTTAATGGGAACCACTGTATTATTAGGCCTATGCCTGTGTTTCTCGGGCTTAGTGGGCCTGTTCTCCGAGTATTTTGAAGGGAGATGGTGAGGCTGCAAAGGGGTCTCTCTGAGCATCCCTTCCTCCCCTATCTTTTCTTTGAGGAGATTTGATGTGGTTTTCTGCATTGCATTGAGGACAGGCCATTCTGAGGTGTCTTTCGGCCGCGCTGCTACATCAGTGTTAGCCCAGGATCCCGTGTGCTGGCTTAATTGCATGGATTTCTTTAAGCAGTTATGCGGGCCCACATGAGACTCATAGCAGTGCTGTGCAATGCTGGCTGAGCTGTCTGCCTCAGGGATTGCTGGGTCAACAGACAAGGGGGTTGGGTTGTCAGCCTCCTTATGCATTGGTTTCCTGTACCTCTGCTGAGGCAAAAGTATGCAGCTCAGTGGAGCAACTCTGGTCCAACCATGAACCTGTTTTTAAATTAAATATAATGTTAAATGTGAAAACAACTTAAATATAAACTGAAAATGCATCAAGTTAGTAAGGTGGTGGAAATTATGATAATATTGGTATGTGAAGCTACATCCACACTAATACATTTTCTTTCGTCCACACAAGCGTTTAGGCTCTGCATCAGTAATGATATACGTCCATATTGACCTAGTCTGGATCAATGGAAGTACATTTCCAGGATAACTTGCATGGACGCCTGGGTAATCGTAGTGCGCAAATGCTAATGAAGGGCAGGTTTTGCCTACAACTGCAGTTGGATCATAACGCCATAGTCCATATTAACTCGTGGTGTAACCATCCTTACTCCACAGCGCTGTGGTGACCATTCGCATACACTGGGCATGCGCATGCCGGTGTAAACAGGAAGCAGATTGTCTAACTTTTCTCTGCGGTTGAAAATAATCCATGTATGAATTGAAAATACAGAAAATACTTTGGAGAAAGAACAAGAATGGCGAAAAGTAGGACCAGGGATTTATTTGCTTGGATCGACGACAAGGTGGAACTGTTACTGAAAGGTATGTAAGCCCACCTAACGTTAAGATTGACTGATGTATGTCGTCATTTCCAAAGATCTCCGTTTCTGCCAGTCTAGACTACAAAGCAACCCCGGAGTTTTCAAACTTAAACGGGGTTAGCAGTGTTTCCAAATGTCTCCGTTTTAGGGCGTCAGAAACACCAGATTAGCATGGAAGCAAGGAGTAAACGTAGCAAAATATAATGTTTTAAACAAAATGTATTAGTGAGGATGTAGCCTGAGACAGAGTAATAATGATACCAATATCAGAAAAAAACATAGCCTACTATGAATTGTATATATTGAATATATATAAGGGTTATATCAACACGTAGGAATATAATCAAAAAATTGAAGCAGGTACTATTTTATACATTTGTTCTTCTCATTAGAATATAATTTTGCCACTCCAAACTGTGATAGAAGACACAGAATCAACATGTGCTGTTGGTACAACAGTACAACAATCAGATAAAGGCAGGCAGTAAAAGAATAAATAAATAAAAGGTTTGCAGTAAGAAGATATTCATTCACTTACAGCTTCTTCCCAACCAGGGTAACAATGATACTCATATGGCTCCTGTTCTTTCATGAAGTCCTCCTCACTAATATCTAGAAGTGAATCGACATGTCTCCTTTCTTTTGTCTGATCCCCAACTGCGTCCTCCTGTGTTGGAAGCTCCTCTGATCCATCCACAGTTGTGTGATCCACTTCTTTTAAGGTCGCCATTATGTAGTTTAGCTCATGTGTTTCATGGTGATATCTAGAGGGAAAACAAACAGAATATACAAAATAGCCTGTAAAAGATAGCCGGCCTGTTGTTGAGTTCTCTAGCTAAGTCAAGTTACACAAACAGTTTTGTTTTGTTAGAAACCTTGACAACTGCCGTTACCAGACTTCACTCACTAAAACGAAGAAATCTGGGATCCTGTAGCATTTTAAATGGGTTTGACTCCCTATTCCCATATCAGAAAAGCACCATTCATAAACAACTGCTGCTACCTATCGTGGTGAGTTGTCTTTCTGGTCGACAGAGTTAATTAGAGAATGCCTTTAGAGACGAGCTGCAACGCCGTCGTCATAGCAACCCGTAGAGGCTGCACAGGAAAGATGTGACGTAGAGAAAAGGGGAAGGACTGATTGCGCTGCTGCTCCAGCTCTGCATGCTCCAGATGAATTATTACATCTGTTATGCAATAAACACGGTACCCCCCCCCCCCTCCCCCCCCCCGGTAATCCGGTGGTTCACCAAGCAGTAGAATAGAATACAGTAAAACAGAATAGAATAGTGACTTTTGATTGGAAACTGTTGGTATGAATAAGCCTAACTGTCTTGATACAAAATACAAAACTGTCTTGATAGAAAATTCAATTAAATGTGTTTATTTATTTTCTGTGGGCTATCGGGATCATCATAATGCCACAGTGTAAAAAGGGGAAGTTAACCGTGTTACCACTTGAGAAGCAGGAAACCATTTTGGTTAGTTGCGACGTTCAGTTCTGCACGTATGCTACAGACGTCAAACTCTGCTCCACGCAATTCACGTCAGCTGTGAGAGGACACTGCATGTTCATCACATGAAAATGGAAACGAGCCATGGTCGCTGCTAAGAGGAAAGTCATATACCTATTCTCTTTTCTTTTTTTATTTCTTTTTTTATTATTATTTTTGTAGCAGACAATGGGATTGTTCACACGGCGGGATTTAAAGTGACTGATCTGCAGAAGGAAACGCTCACACCAACGGCTTGGTTTATTGGTCCAGAGCTGCACAGTGTCAACCTCTGACGCAGCCGGAGCACCTATCCGCGGGGGGGTACAGTGACACCTGACGGCTCCATCTCTCGACACGCCGGTCTTTCCCATCACGACCACTTAGGCTCTGCAGTGCAGCAACTGCTGCGTTTTATGGAAGCGGAGTCTGTGCATCCTGTCGTGATCATGCTGCCCCCAAAGAGTTGCCTGCCGAGGAACTACAGCTGCATAGCCGGGCTGTTCGGAAGCCTGGCAGAGGCAAACCCGCGGCTTGAAGATGGGGATGATTTGGACATGATCAACGGTACTTGTGAAACCACCGAGAGCCCAGTTGTGGAAGAGAGACCACGGGGCAGAGAGGTCTCCCTGAAGCCTTCACAGAGTCCAAATCTGCGTCGGAGGTGCAAGTCGCTGCCCACACCCACAGAGAGAGCAAAGTTAGAGATCTCCCGCAGCAGAAGTCCAACCAGTCAGAAAAAGGTCCGGTTCGCCGACTCACTGGGCCTGGAGCTCATTTCAGTGAAGCACTTCGATGATACAGATGAGCCACAAGTGCCGGAGCGCATATTGGCAAAACTAGCCAAAGGACCCGTCCATCTTAATCATTTGAACACAAAGTTCCCCCGTGTTCCTGCGCAGTCTATGTTCATGGAGTTGCAGTTCACCAACCCAGGCACACTACCCGGCTTTGAGCAGAAAGTGAGGGAGGTGAAAGTCATGTTAGAGTCCGTTGAAGTAGATGAATTCAGCCTCTCCGGGTTTGTGCGCGTGTTGAATCTGGCTTTCGAAAAGAGCGTCTCTTTGCGTTATTCTCTAAACAACTGGATTACATGCATGGACAGCCTGGCGTCCTATGTTCCTGACTCAAGCGACGGTGACACTGATAAGTTCTGTTTCAAGATAGTCATGCCTACTTACCTCGACAACGGAGGCACATTTCAGTTTGCAATTAAATACTATGTCGGCGGGCAAGAGTTCTGGGACAATAATAATGGGAACAACTACAAAGTGCGACGTAATAACCGGTTCAAGATGTCCCCACCCCGGGAATGGGAGAATGGATGGATTCACTTTATCTGAGCTTTGTCTGCAGTGACACACTGCGTGCGTAATTTGTGCGTAACTGTTGCTTGTTAAAGATTATTTTTTTCTTTCCCCTGCCATTGCCAGCTAGACATGCTCTGACACTGACAACAATTTCTAACAATGATTCAAACAGGCTATTTGCCCCGCTGTGGTGAGTGATTGGTGAAGACTCGGCCGAGTGTATATTCTGTTAGAACATTTGCCTTTATGTCAGGGCTCTGTACAGCTTGGTGCCCTATGGGGGGGCAATGTCACGTTATGTAATGTAGAAACACGTGCCACGGAAAACGTGCACACAATGCCGACCTGAGGCATCACGGCTCCTTTTAGGGGATGCTGTAAAATGGTTTGGTGGCACGGAGATGTTTAAATTATCCGTTTGTTTTGCAAGCGTGCAAAAATATCGGCTGGATGGGAAGCAGAAAGCATCACATCTTGGCTGATATGGATACCAAGCGAACCTAGTAGCATACTCTGGTTGTCTCCTGCAGGCTGGGAGAGACATACACACACTGACTTATTGAGTTGACAGACCGAAATATGTGGCAGGTTATTTTGTTAAAAAAAAAGTTGTCTAATTTCCCACTGTCATGCCATGGAAAAATGCCTTATTTTAAGCCATGATGTTGGAATTAGACTAAATGCATTCAATGGTTATCATCAAGCTTCCATTTTAAAATAAGGCCTTCACTGGGAATTAATGTACATATATACCTGTAGGCTTTCAATCCAGGGACACACTCATAAACCATTCAACATCCATTCTTTTGCTGAATTAATGTAAAAATGTTTTGGTTTTGCCAAAATTTAAAAGAAATCAGGGGCCTAACCTAGACGATTAAAAAGTTTTCATTAGAAAAAAAAAATCACTTAATTATAATGGCTTCATGCATAGTTCATCAATTCATAAAGGCTATATTTATAAAGAATGGTAATACTGTACTAGGGATAACAATGAACCCCTTGAGTAGGGTTGCTGTCCCACCAAGGACAATACATTTAGTAGCAAAGTTTGCCAGGTTAAATTTACCTCAAATTACTTGCAGACCTTTTCTTCTTCAGGTTGATCGTTGTAAAACAGATCTTATTTTCTAAAGTATTATTGTACATTTGCAGATTCAAAACACAATGCATATTCATTTCTAATGTTCTTGATTGCACTGTGTAACTGTGTTTTTCATAGAGCAGAGTTATAGATAAAGTAGCTATTACACGGACGACTGTGTTTAACCGGCTGTAAAGGTACCTGATAATAGTCTCAGTCACCACTGTGCAAGAATAGTGCTGCTCCTGACCCCACATGATCTTAATGCTTTGAACCACCTGTCTGATATTTCCAAACTGTTGTCTGATTACTTCATTTCCATACTATAAGCCTTGATTGATGTTATACCACCCGTCTGCCCTCTCCAGACAACAGCTATTCCATATAATTTTTTTTAATTAATTCACTGGTGGGTAGTCTTTCAAACCTGGTCCTGTGTTATCATGTACTTTGTGGCAAACAGGCTTGCATGTTGTAGTCTAATGAGTTTACTTAAAATGCAAATATTCATCAGTCTTTATTTAGGTGTACATTATAATCAATGTTTCTGGCCATGTAGAAAGTTGAGACTCCAGTTTAGAGAGTAGAGGATCAACAGGCAGGATGCTTTTAATTCCAGTGCTCTGACTGTAATCTGAACATCACTTTGTCCTTTGTTTACATCATTACGGCATCAGAAGGAGGGTCTCCATTTAATGATGCCATCAGGTTGTAATGTGGATAAAGACTATTCCTGTAAGCACTTTGTTTTTGGAGCAGTTCCACTGTGAATCCATCAGAAATGTTTGTCTCTAAATCTGACATGGTTTTAAAGGCTGTACCTGGTGGTGTTAGAATAGTTTTGCTAAAGTAAAAGATAGCCAGCTCTGAGTTGATATTTGCTTTCTCTTCACTTATCACAAACAGCCCTGCATTTTCTCACCTGTTTGTTTTATATACACTGTGGATATAAAAGGTCTGGCCACGGCAGAGCTTACTGTGTGTGATGTTGTTAAATCAGTGGACATTTGCATATTGTCTGCTTTGGTCCTTGTACATACTTAGAATTCATGCTGTGCAAAACCAGAAAGCATTAACTATCCAGGCTGAGACTTCTGATGTGGGTACTGAGAGATGCATTAATACAAATTTATCACTGCCAACACAGATTGTGTTTATTAGATTTGAACATCCTAGCCAGATCTGCTCTGTTAAGTCAACAATGTATAGTTTGAGATTGCTTGACATAAATGAGTGTCTGAATATGTCTGAATATTTCATCACATCTTTAGTTTAAGTTTCCAAAACGTGTGGAAACTGTAAGATACCAGTGCTGAGTTTTAGCCTGGTATCTCCCACACTGCTGTTGTCATCGGTGCATCCCTACCATACAGAAAATGAAGGGCTTCTGGTCTGATTAGATTTTCACCTCAATGTATGCATAACATTTTGCATTAGAACTCACTGATATATAGATATGTATGTAAATGTGTTAATGTTTCATATTGAATGTCCTCCTGTTGCTGTTCTATGCTGTGTGTATTTTTGAAGCATTTGAAAAGCAGAATTGAGAGATGTGAAAAAAGATTGTAATCTGATGATCCTGTGAAATTGGAAAACAATTGAGCCCAAACTTAATTAATTCCTAAAGCACACTCACTATTAGAATTAATTATTATTAAACCTTTCTTCAATATAATTTAATATAATGCTTGTTAAATGGGTAATACCCCTAACTGTGATCATTTGTCTCAGATGATGTTGCAGAAGATATTGTGGAAGTTTCCCTGAAATATGTACGAAAATGTGAGCAGTGCACCTGACTGAAATGAATACATTGGAAACCCCATGTGCACAAATATACTGTAGGTGTAACACTGCCTTTCTAAAATATGGGTTTACTTAGAGACAAGTCGCAGTGATGGAAGAATGCAAGTGCTTGTTTGTTAGGAAATAATGTGATGACTGATGGATACAAATATGTGGACTCTGAACAATGACAAAGGGACATATATGGGCAAGATAGGTAACACAAGATGCTCTTTGGAGTTTGATACCTTTTTGCATGAACGACTTATGATTGTAGCTGATACTGAGCAGGTCTAATGCACTTTGAGTGCACGGAAAGGGGCAATGTGAGTGCACGGAAAGGGGCAATGTTGCAAGTCACTATATATATGAAAGCTTCTCTTGTAAATAGCTACTAACCAAGATGTTTTCCATTCTTTGTCCCATTTTACTGCTTTTGTCTCACGGTGGAAAGCCTCTGTCTTATTTATAACCATTGTATGGCACTGCATTTATTTCAGTGAGTTTTTGGTTTTGTAAATCCTATGCAACCCCTTCTGTGTTGTAACATCTGCAGTCATCTGACTGTGTTACTCTGCATTGTGTGCCGTCTTTTATTTTCTCTTTTGCAGTGAACGTTAACCATGCTTGCATGTACAGCAGTAACATACCTTTTATTTTTACGTTTATTTTTTAATGTAACCTATATTTTGTTAAAACAATGGTTAATAAAGGAATTTGTGATGTAAGCTAAACTTTCCAAGTACTTCAAACTATCAACATGTTATTTTTATATCATAGCCTTTATTTAATTTCCATCTTCTTACTACATGAACAGTGAATACAATCTGTGGCATAATACTGTAGTCAGTTGTTTCAAAATCACATATCTTAGAATTTTGCAAAACTCCACATGTTGTTAATATAAATAATATATTACTGTGATACAGTGTGTGTTCCCAAGGTGTCTGACTATTCGATCAGCTGAGGATGTCATTTGCAAAGGGCTGTTGCTGGTCCCCAGTCATAAAGCAGCATACTGCAGTGGGCTGCAGCCATCGCCATTGTAGACATGGCTGCGGACATGTCCTTGAATTGATTACAGTCTGCAACCACGCCCCCTTCTGTTTATGGAAAGGGAGGGGTTGGAGCTTAAAGCAGGAAGAAGTGTGGGGGAGCTGAACAAAGGTGCAATAAGCAGCATGTCAAAGATTTTATAAAAAGCTAATGATAACATTGTATTTTTCAGCTTTTTCACTTTTGGTTACATCCCCTTGGAGACATAAGTCCTCAAGGCACAAGTAGTTAGTGCAGCTGTTTAACTATAGACAGACTTAATGCATAGCTTTCCTCTAATCAGCTGTTTAAAGCTTGGCACAGGCTTAAAGTGAAAACCATATATTAGATCTGAACATTGTAAAACATCCCCACCGCTTAACATCACATATGGTCATGCAAAACCCATGCATATCCCCATACCTAAGATTCATAGCTTAGTGGTGGTATTGTTCTATTTCATTTCATTTTCTGTGCAGTTTATGTTCTTAAGTATTTTGGTTAACAAATACCAAAATACAATCAATCTACAATCTCTTTACTTCATACACGCATCCCAGCCTTCTCTCTAAATAGCATATGTGATTCTAATAGGAGAAATAATAAGCCAACTGGCATGCAATTAAATAAAGCCACAGTCTCCAGAGTCCACCGACAAAGCCTCCGATTCTTTCATTAAAGGAATTAAATGGCCGATAAAGGCACTGTTATATAATGCGGTCTTGACTTATGGAAAGTAAAGTCTGATACTGGAGTTTTTTTTTTTTGGAAAACTAACACAGTGAACGTGTGCTGCATTTAAAGCTTTGTCTGCACATGTGTAGCAGGTGTAGGTTGTGTATGTTGTGCAGGTGGTGTATTGGGAATCTTCTGTGTCAGATTAGGAACACGATACTGCTTAATCTTCATGTACCGCTAAAGCAGTGATGAATGAGTTCACCGATAGTCAGAGGAAGTTTGCTTACTTATGGTTGTGTTGATGGCGTCCTGACAGTTTGCTGCTCTGCATGGCAGCTTAATGCAGTGTGAATCCATATGGCCAGTCAATAAAAACCTGCTGTGAGATTCCAATGTAATAATATAATTAGAGCTACTCAGCAGTTGCTTTAAGTGGAAAATCACGTAATTCCCCAGAATATAGATAAAGACATCCAGAGATAAAATATCCAATGTAAGTGAATGGTGAAGTAGAAAATTAAGACATTTAATTTGACTGCAGCATGGCACATTTGTCTTGGTTTTTTATATGACTATTTGTAAGATACACACAATATATATAGTATATATCAACATTAACTAATCAATTTACAGCAAAGTTGACTTTTGGCATGACTGGGAATCCAATTGCTCCATATACATCAGCAGCTGTGGGAATCAGGAAACATTGTAATGCTGTATAACAACAACTGCTTATATAACTGCTGTGTTCATGTGATGATGACTGTGTTCTGATTGTTCTCTCCCTCAGGCGTCTGGCTTTATTAGACTGCAACCACATAGCCATATTCATCCCACCTGCGTAGCTTCTCCCGCCTCATCCAAAGTGTGTCCTACAGCTTTAATATCATGGTTATGTCAACGCACACAAATAGGTTTAATGATTTATAGTTTTAAAAAATTATTGTGAGGCATTCAGAGAAATGCTGTGCCATGAGATTAATCCTGACTCAGCAGTATCCAGTGCGGCAGCGCATAGGTTACCGCCATAACCTCATTTCAGTGAGCACTGGACCTGAATAATTAATTGGCTAAATGGTCTTTTACAACTTTGGAAAATGAATTATGTTGTTTTCAAGTGTCTACTTGCACAGCTAACCAAGATGGCTTCCTATTTTCTTTGACCGCAGCTGTTTCTTTTACTTTACTAAGGGTAAATGACCCATCATGTTGCATTCCCCAAAACCTCTTAACTAAGAAAAAAAGTAAGCTTCTCCAATGTCTCAAAACAAATTATTTTCCCATATACACGTATTTTCACTCTCTCACAAAGAGGTGAAAATCAGACATGGCAGGAGTCATACTGAATCTTTGTCACAGTCTGCTTGCAGACCTTTCTCATCCTCTTTCCCTCTTCACAGCACATTTCTTATCTCCTTTTTCTGGCTTATTAATGTTTTTTGTAATCAATATACATTTTCTTATATATATTTTTGTCATTAATTTGATCCTCTGAGTGTGTATTGCTTTATTCAAGTTTGAAGTTTTTTATGAACTTGATCCATTGCATAATTTTAACAGTAATGCGTTTTTTTGTCTTGCTGAAATTGTGTGAAAAGTTTATGAAAGCCCATGTGAGCCCAAACATTCACATGTGAAAGGTCCACAAAACAACTGGTGTATATCATGTGAACTTGTCTCATGAAAGGTCCAAAAACCACGCCTACATGTCATCATGTGTGGTTTTATAACAGTTGACAAAGATGAACAGTATACATGTGTCTTGTTCTGAGTTCTGCTCTACTTGTGTTGTCTTTCTTTCTTGTTTATTTGTATTTTAAAAAGCCCTTTTTAACATCGAGGCCAGCAGACTACAGATGAAAAATCGCCTTTTGAGTAATTCTCGCATTTTTAACCACGTATGATCATGCGTTTTATTAATTTACACTGTCCCCTTCTTAAATAAACTCAATTGAATTGAATATATCATGAAATATTGATGGAGGGGGAGCTCAAATGCGTGTTTAGCTTTTGTCCCATTCACGTGAAACCCTATTACTGTAGTAGGTCAACCATAAACAGGCAGCTCCACTACATCACTGTTTTGTTAGGTAAAGGTAGACAAACAAACTGACATAAGCGCGCGCACACACACACACACACACACACACACACACACACACACACACACACACACACACACTCACACTGGAAGTTTCCACTATCTTGAAAAGGCTTGTTTTGTGATGAACTAAGATGACTTGTTTCCCAACACACCATATTTAGACATGGAAAAGGAAGTAGGTTAGAGAGGCTTCATAGGAAATGCTTTCCCAACAAAACAATGGCCATGTGCCAACGCTGCACACCACACTTAAGTCAGATGAGCTTTTGTGTAATTTATAACACAACAGCCTCCAGAAAAACAAAGAAATGACCCATGTTACTTCTGTACTTTGGTAATGGTGAACTTAAGTTATGGTGAGCTGACTGAAATTATGTTGGCATTTCCCTAATGTTGTGGCAATGCTTGGAAACTTCACAGAATACTGCAATATTACTTCTGCTTAAAGTGGCTTTAATTGATATTTTTATAATAACAAAAATCAAATGACAATGTAAAAACCATTGTGTCAGTGTAAAAGGGGTTGTTCATAGACAATGAACATGAAATATCTGTGCACTAACATGGTCAGGAGCGTTGGAATGTTGAGTAAAGCTAGATACATCTTGAACCAGATATTACTACATACTCTGTACTGCATGCTTATTTTGTCATATCTGTTCTATTGTGTGAGAGTTTGGGGAAATACCTACAAGAGCACCTTACAAAAGATGTGCACGTTGCAAAAAGAGAAAACAGGATAATAAATCACACTGGGTATCATGAGCACACCAATCATGTCAATCATGAAACTTTAGGACATTGCTAAATTGAATGTATGTTTAAAGTAAAACAACATGTTTTACCAGATGACATACAAACAAAGTTTAAGGATAGAGACGGGCGACATCATCTAAGAGGTACATTTATGTATAAAGCTATAGTGCGTAGTTTCTGTCGCCCCCATGAGGAATTCTAAGTAATTCAATTCAATTCAATTCAAATCACTTTATTCATCCCCAGGGGGAAATTAAATGACACAAAGAGCAGCATATTCCACCACATACAGTACATCATCAATAAAATAAATAGATAATGACAACAAAACTGTCGGCACATCCACATGATACAAGCCTTCCGTGATCGCACACCCACCGCCCCTCATCTACGCAGTTGCTAGTAGCCAAGGAGGACATGGAGGATTAAAAAAACATGATGGACTCTTCAGAAGAGGTAATTATCTTCAATTGAGTTTCTGTGCGCAAAAGTTGCCGGACGACATAATATTCTGAACATAGCTATGCTGAGAAATACAGAGAGAGTTTTGTGGAGCTGATAGTCTTAATTAGCTTTGTATCAACTTATTTGGCAACGGCTTGAATGTAACAGACGTTCATTAATATAAAAAAGTTACGCACTATAGCTTTAAGTACTGTCTTGTGCAGAAAGCATGTGTATTTCATTTTGTGGGGTGACCTTGTCGAATGGACTGAACAATGAAATCAAACAGAGCCATAATATTATACAGTTCAAAAATAGTTTCAAGAAAACAATACTTGACTAATACAGAAAGGAGGAGACCTAAATATAGGAATTTAAATGTAATGTAAGTGTATTGTTGTATGTTGTTGTATTGTTGTAAGTGTAAGTGTTGTATGACCGAAATGTTGTATATCTGTATATGCATATCTATTTGATTTCTTTCTGTAAAAATATGATATCGTGAAGTAGGGGCATGACTATATAAGCATCATGCTTCTGCCTGCTCCTTCTCAAACTTATCCTTTTTTTTGTTCTTTGGTAAAAGCTGAATTGTCTATGTTTGTGTTTTTATCTTTGTGTTTTTTTCTTTTACAACATACTGTTTGTCCGAGATAAATAAAAAATCAAATCAAATCAAATCAAGCTACAGAAAATGATCACCTGAATCTGCAGGTCCCCTCTGCTTTACAAAGCTTTAAGCGATTTTCAGCACAGTTGTTGTGCTGTCCAGCCCACAACTTTACTGTTTTGGTTAACTTTCACTGCTCTCAAACCGTCCTTTTCGCTAGCTCTGAAAACCCAGTGATGACATGTCAGTGTTGTGTTCACAACTTGTTTCCATTGTTGTTTTGATGCCCCAAGTGGCCAAAAAAAGAAAGCAGCGCATTTATTGACAGTGTTCGGAAAAGTAGTAGCCCCGTCCATTGTGTGTGACATGTGAATCTAAAGAGCTGTATAGGCGGTCCTCTCCCCCATTAATGACTGTTTAGTATGCTGCTGATCTCCCTCCAAACCTCCAAGGTCTACCAGACCAGACCTCATATATTAAAACCAAAGTCATTTTTTATATATGAGCACAGCAGGAGTTATTGCACAGGGAATATTACTCTGAATAAAACAAAAGGATTACATCATTACATTTCTTTACTCATTTTAACATTTCATCCATTTCTTTTTCTTCCATTCTCCACTACTTTCAATTTCAATTTGCTGATGCTCTAAATTTCTTTGTCCATTCTGTTCATTGCTCTCTTTTCCCTCTCTCCTTAGTTTTCCACTGTCCTTTCTCTCTCTCTCTCTCTCTCTCTCTCTCTCTCTCTCTCTCTCTCTGCTCTCTCTGCCGTCCTGGACTGTATCTGCTATTCCAATAACGCAATGAACATTCAGACCACTGCAGACACAGTACATTTCTTGCACTGGCACCAGGGAAGAACTCTGGGCCAGAGGTCCACTCATAAATAATCTACTGATCGAGATTCCACACTCTCATCAGCTCTGCACTGTGTCAGTCTGACCTAAGATGGATAAACAGAAAGCATCTAGCTGACGAATAGGTGGAAAAACTTGTTGGGCATGTGTATAAAAGCACACACATGAGTGCATGCATACACTGAAGGACTATGTGGTGAGTGGAGATAATCAGCGGAACAGCTGACAGGCCTGCTATTCTAAAAAGTACCTGTATGTCTTGCTAAGATAGGTAACTCATTGAGGACATTGGAAAGATTTCTGCTTCAGCCAATACTGTTGCCAAATGCAGGTTTGACACAGTGCCCTTAAGAGTAAATGTACCTATCCGTTTACAGATATGATATGATAATAGTATATACATGGCCAGAAGTATGTGGATATTAGAATGAAGTAGGTGGGCACAGAAATATTGCCCATATGTGAGTGTTGAACATTTCATTCCCAAGCCAAATAATATGCTGCTATAGCATATCTAAGAATCTGGCTGCAGGGATTTTCTCCCATTCAGGCACAAGAGCTTGATGTTGGGCACTGATATTGAGCGATAAGGCCTGGTTTGCAGTCCGTGTTCCTGTTCCTTCCAAAGGTATTGGATGGGGTTGAGGTCAGGTCTCTGTTTAGGTCAGTCAAGGTCTTTCACACTAAATGCAAAAAACTATTAATTCATGGACCTGGTGCACAAAGGGCTATGCCATTTTGAAAGAGGCCTTCCCTTAATTGTTGACACAAAGCTGAAACCACACTATGTCTATCTAAATAATAATGTATGCTGTAGCATTAACATTTCCCTCAGTTGGATCTAGAGGTGTGGCTGAGACATGTTGTGTCATGATTGAAGAGGAATGAAACAGAATATTAATATGTCAGAGTTGGTTGAGCTGTGTACAGATTTGTCTGGCATGACATTTTTCAGGTAGTGGTAGTTGCACCCAATCCTCCCTCCTTATCATTGTCACCCCTGCAGGGATGCCCTGGGCACTTTGTGACCAGGAATGACGTCACTGACTCTCACCCCTACTCTCATTTCTAAATAAAAATCCTGTGTGCTGTTTAGGAGCAGGACCGAGCGCATGAGTGATTCAGCAAAACGTGACTGCTGTCAGAACAAATATTTGTTAGCTTGTTTGGAGACGTCTTTTCCTGAAGATGGAGGCTGGAGATATATTGGGCATGAAGAAGCGGTATATGCATAAACATGAAAATATTACAAGTTTATTTATGCATACACATTTGTGTGTCTGTCTGTCTGTCTGTCTATCTGTCTGCGTGCGTGCGTGCGCGCGCACGTGCATGCGTGCGTGTGTATATTTAGGTTGCCCTCGCACTGTATGTTTGCCTTATGGTAACCTGAATCATATCATTTTCACCCTGGTGGTTACATCTCTATAAGCCCTGTTGCCTTTGGGTGCAGAGCACTCACAACAGGTCTCATTAAATAATAATGATGTTGCTGCACTCTCACACACCTCTCTGTGTCTGGCTTCTATCCCAAAGCACTCTCTTATGTCTCTCTGACTCTCCTACAGACAGTGGCAGGTCACATGGAGGGAACGTGTGACTGGACGTGCTGTAGTCTTTCTTTCTGCCAATGACGCTTAGCTCAGCCGCTGATACCCAATCCACACTCATGAACACCCACCCTCCCATGTACGTGCCTGGGTGTAGTTTGTGTGTAGGTGTATGCGTCTAATGTCAGTGTAGTTCTCTGATCTATTAGCTTAGACTAACTAAGTCAATGACATCCAATGAAATCACTTCTCATGACCCATTTCTATATAAAAAAATTATATTTTCAACAATATCTTTATTGGATTTTTTACATAACAACCCTAGAGCTGAGTGAAGGGATATTGTACAGCAATATATCAAGTAGGTACCAGATCAGCCCATCCACCCACCCTCCCTCCCACTCACTCCACCCCTACAGGTCCGACCATACATTCCTACAGAGTGTGTACCAAGTCAAAAAAGTAAGAGTGAATACTAGCCTTCAGTATAACATAAAACAAACAAGCAAAAACAAAATTAGCCTAAAACAAAACTGTTGCAGAGAGGAAGTAACCTAGCAGGGAGAGGTAGAAAAGAAATTTAAAACAAATAAAAAATAAAGCTAGAAACCGCACCAAATGTTGTATAAGCATGTTTAACCATCACCTGACATTGTGTAAATATAAAAGAATTACTGTATTGTGGACTCCATGTCCACATATGCTAGAAAACCACCCCAGATCTTTTGAAACTCTCCAGGTTTACCCTTCAAATTATACATAATCTTTTCACTTGGTATGCATGATGCCAGTTAATTCGTCCATCTAGCAAATGTAGGTGGTGATACATCTTTCCAATGCATAGCTATACATTTGTTGGCTGTAATAAGGGCAATTCTAATAAATTTGAGTTGTTTTTTTATATAAAAACATTTTAATCACTTTACCTAATTGTTTTACTGTAGGCCTACATTTATCTTTTAATGCATTGAGAATGAACCATCAAGCTCAACATTTTAATTTAACATTTAACATTTTTTTGAAATGTAATTCTCTCTTGTCATTGCGGTTTTTACAATGTGTCCTGATACAGCTTCATTATATATTTGTATTTTAAAAATAGTTATAGAAATGAAATCATTGGTATTATCATGCTGTTATTACATACTTACGGAATGTATGTATGTATGCATGTATGTATGTATGTATGTATGTATGTATTCTCCAGAATTAACAGATGACTCTGTAGTTCTGCAGATGCTCCACAGTCCTGACATGTGCGCTGTGTTTATTTAAGCACATGCACACGTGTAGAAGAAAGTTTATCTGTGTGGTGAACCAAACAGATGCGCTTCAAGACTGCATATGGTGACTTTTACTTCTGAGGTTTGGAGCTCACTCTCTGCTGCCCTCTTTTGTGCTAACATGTTAAAACATTATAGTAACCTGCGTTACTTCAAGTGCTGCACAGAAAACATCAAGGTTCAGAATTCATCAGTGTTAGGCTGTCAGTGGGAAGACAGTTAATAATCTGCTCTTATGTAAATCCTTAGTATTGACAACTGACTGCCTTATCATCAATGATAGTTTACTTTAATCCTACAATGCTGTTGATATTGCAAAAGCCACATTTGCACCCCGACCGTCACACACACACACGCACGCGTGCACGCACACACACACACACACACACACACACACACACACACACAAATCCTTTTAAAATGGTGTAAATCCTCAGGCAAGTCAGGTTAATGAAGGAGGCTTTGTTGGTGCTCCCTCTGCAGGCTTGTGTTCTTGCTCACAACCCTCTAAATGTGTCTCATCTGTCCGGATGCTCCACAGGTTAGCAGATTACAGAGAACAAAGCCCAGAATATGAGCCTGCTGGCAGCAGAGAGGCATAGGCGATGCCTGGGCCCCTGTCTCATGGGCCCAGTCATCAGAAACAGCATCACTGCCTCCATCTGCACTCTCTCTCCCCTATCACCCTCTCACACTCCAGCTGGTCTCTTCACTGCTGTTTGTATATATGTGTGTGTGTGTGTGTGTGTGTGTGTGTGTGTGTGTGTGTGTGTGTTTGTGTGTGTGTGTGCATGCGTGCATGCGTGCATGCGTGCGTGCGTATGTGTGTGTGTGTCACCATGACCATCATCACACTCATACTGTCAGAACTTTGCTCTTGTGTATGTTTTTAAAGTTATTACATATCTTCCTCATTTGCATGTTACAGTAAATCAAACTACCCTCACACACATAAACGCACAGGAAATTATCTCACACACTGTGATTTACAGTTACAGTAACACAGACATGCGGACATGTTCATGCGCCCATCAGCAACAGTAAGATCACTGCAATTTAAAAAATATATATCTTTCCACCCTCTACCTCTTACTCATTTGCTTTCATTTCTCCAAAGACTTGACTGTTGCCATAGTGACCTCCTACTCCATCGTAGGTGAGACCCCAATCTTACCAATTATGTGTCAGGTGAATATATGTTGTCGTACCAGAAGATTAACCACACTGATGGATCTCTCTTTTTCTAATTTCTAAAAGCGGTAGAGAGGTTAATACAAACAATGAAGTTGAAAAAAAATCTCCTCTCATTCATCACAGCAGCTGTCAAACATATAGCTGACACTTCCATGCCATTAGGAAGAGGTTTTGGCAGGAGATGAGTGGAGGGCTTATGATTTTAGCGGCGCCGTATGAGCGTGTGAGAAAGGATAAAGCAGGGCTCTTAAGTGTCCTCCACTTGGTGTTGTTTCAGCTGCGCAGCCTCGGGGACAGCAGGAAGAGATCCAGAGGGAAGAATTTCAGCAGCACAGACAGAAAGACAGACAGACAGATTGACTGATTGACTGACTGACTGACTGACAGACTAGTCCATCCCTACTGATACAGACCTTTTGTATGAAAATCCAAAAGTGTGGTGATGTTAAACCATTAATTACTGTAGGTTTTAAATTATAAGATATATCCCTTATTCATCACAATCATTGTCAGGCACCTACAATGTGTTGAAGCCATAATGACCTCATTCAAACTTGACAGACTGAAAAAAGGGTGAAATATGGCAGCAGGTTGAAAAGTGCTGCAGTTTGCTCTGTCTTTGTATTGATGTCCTCCAGACATAGCTTAATGCATACATGTGTGTGTGTGTGTGTGTGTGTGTGTGTGTGTGTGTGTGTGTGTGTGTGTGTGTGTGTGTGTGTGTGTGTGTGTGTGTGTGTGTGTGTGTGTGTGTGTGCTTGTATGGATAACAATCCCCAAAGGGATGTATGTGAGCTACATTGTATTTGGGGCCTTGGCATGTGATAACAGGTGCAACATTTGCATTTATATTTTATTGTAACACATACAAATGAGAAAGAAACAGTTGTTGTGACTTGAAATGAGTGCAGTCTCAGGATGTATAGTAGCAGCCTGCTAATAACAGCTGTTGTTGGTGTATTCATTCAATGGGAACAATTTCATTCAACAATGCATTCATTTCATGTCATTTTTTTCTTTTGTAGGCTGTCTAGCTCAAATGATGTGTTTCCAGTTTCCATTGCAGTAGAGTTTATATAGTCATTTCAACATAACAAAATTTGTCATTGTTTTATTGTACTATATACTAGCTTTTACTGTAAAAGGTCGCACTTTCTTGTTGTGACACATCAATTGAGTATACTGATATTGGGTTGTTTTTCTTTACTGAGGGTAAAAAAAGTTCCATAGTCATGAAAGATTGAATACAACACAGTGGAAACTATGTAATGACAAGTCAAAATGTCTGCTTTGAAAAGGGACTACTTTACCTTTCTGCCTTCTGACCGCAGTCTACACCATGGCCGTGTTCCTCCGACTGCAAGGACCTCATTTCATTTTGTGACATGTAAATTAATTTGTCATAGGCCATGTACAAAAACATTAATCTCAATCAACAAGACTGTCTCAGTCTTCTTTGTTGGGAGCCAAAAGAGATGCAGTTATTCTCAGCCGTATTGACTGTCTGCTCCATGCTTCACACATGAACAGTCCTGGTTATACACATGGAGAGAAAGAATAAAAAGACCAAAAATAATAAAATCTTTTTTGGCATGATTGTGACTTTTTGACAGTGTGTTTCATAGCAGCTGATAATGTGTTTGTCTCAATCCTTGCAAATGTTGACTATGTACATACAATATTAGGGTCAGAGATCCCTTGCAAAACGCATGGTTGTCTTTTGGATAGTATGCAGCACAAGTATAAAATTGTAACAATTACATTATTAATAAGACAATTTATTTTAAAAATCTGTATATTTAAAAGTGCAGTGTGCATGTGCACCGTGGCATTAATCAAATTTTCATTTTCTTTGTAATAGTAATATTACCTACAATAATATGTACATTATGATGTGTAGTTAAGTCATACCAGAAGTGTATTTTATTACTTTTGATATCAGAGCTGGTATGTAACTGATATGTATAGAAGAATAGTTGGTAGTTGATTGTTTTGGCCTCATGATGGCAGCAGAGTGACATGATTGGGTTCTTCTGACAGAGCAGGGGGAGACTTAACAAGGAAATAAATTGTAACCTCATCCTCTGTGCCTTTGAGGAGTCTGGTAAAATTGCTGTAAAAAAATGCTCTTGTTGGCTTCCCCTACTGCCCCCCTCTCTGTCTCTCTCTGTCTTGAGGGGAGGGGTTGTAAGGACTGCTGCCTATTAACAAGAGTCTGTGAGAGAGATGTGTTGACGCGAGGCCAGCTCAGCTCTCAATCTGAAGAATGTGTTGGCATATACAAGGGGCGCCACTCAAATGGAACTTTAATTCATTTACACAAAAACCAGAACAATCGTAAAAGCAGACCTCACTGCCGAGAGCTAACAGCTTAGGTAATAAAAGCTGGAACATCACTTCCTTTAACCTGAGAATGAGCCTTTTATAGGGTTTTTATTTCAATATATGTTGCACATTGAATGGGATGATAGCACGTCCTCCTGTGAGTGTTTGTATGCCTGTATGCATGGTTGTGTATGTGTGTCAGATGGTAGAGGTGGGCTGTGAATGAGCCTTTGATGTAGCCTGCCAAGTTTCCCCTGTGGACAGCAGCTGTTATGATAAACACGCTGTCTAGTAGCAACAGATCCTCCCAAGATGGTTCCCCACCCCTCCTCTTCAAACTCCTTTCCTACTTTCCCTCTCTTTTCTCCCAAGGCTGTGTTTAATGGAAGGGAAATGAAAACAATAGCCCTGCCAGTCTGCAGGCCAGCAACAGCTCTGCCAACCTGACAGTAAGTCAGAGACAGATACTGTGAGAGAAAGACTAGAATATACCAAACACAGTCCAGACAGTGTTTTTTAAGGTGTTTCACATGGGGGGTGAACTGAGGGGATTGATTGTGCATGACCATCTATATTAAATATCCAGCCAACCCAGAGAACAGAGAGATGAGGCCTTATGGGCGTCTAACATGCTGGATGTGTTGTTGATGGAAACTTCTATCTTCTTACGTGAGCTGCCTTTTATGTGAGCCAACATTTCAGCCAGAATGGTAGCAGAGGTCACAATACTTTCTGGAAATGATTAAATTTCCATTAGCTGGTCTATTTTTGTGTAATTTTCAAGTCTAAAATACACATTTTTTCTGGGCTCACTCTGACATCTGAGCACTCTGACAAAAAGAGAAATACTATATACAATACTGATCTCCAAAAAGATTTTACAACTGGTGCTGTGATTTTACTCACACCGAATAGGGAAGCCCCTTGGATCCTGATATTTAGCTTGTAAATAGTAACTGCATTAAGTATTACAGCAACAAGACTGTACTCACTGTGTACTTTATTTACAAATTAAATATGGAAGCTATTTTAAGATCTTTAAGTCTATTATTTTACAGACTTTTACTTAAACTGTCCCAGGTCTATTTAAGGTTTTGGGATACGATTTATAAATGGAATCCAGAGAAATTTTGCCACTGAAATCTACTAACAGTTCAAACACAAAGTTAATTGCAGTTGTTAGTCTGAAAATCTAATGGGCACAACTTCCCCAAACATATGAGAGTGAGTGAGTTTCTACTCAGATACATGAGGAATAGCTCTTTAATATTGTTTTGGCACAAATAGCAGTCTGTAACTTAAAAAAAACCTGACTAGAGCCAGGTAAGAATGGTTCAAAAAGTGACTGTTTTGCTGCTACATTTTTGTGCGTCAGAGTATTTAGCATTCCATTCCACTCATTTCAAAATGTGACTGTTTTGCTGCTACATTTTTGTGCGTCACAGTATTTAGCATTCCATTCCACTCATTTCAAACAGTATTTATGCAAATCCTAACTGTAAATCGTAAAAAAATAAATGAAAGAATATTACAATTACTGTTCAAAAAATGAATCACTACTAAAAAATGTAAAGTATTTATTTTCCCCTCCAAAGTGTATGGCTGATGACACAGGTTTGTCACAGTGTACCCACTCAAGGAATGAAGAGATATCAAGTAAACTCTGTCATTTACTCTTTTTTTTTAGCCAGCCAGGTTTACTCATCAGTCAGGTCTTGTAAAACGATGTTGGTTTCCATGATCTTTGGTTCTCCACAGTCATACCCACGTTGTTGAGTGATGGTGGAGGATGAGGACACACACACACATACACACACACACACACACACACACACACACACACACACACACACATGCACTGTGGTCATGGCTGGCCCACACCACAGGCACCCATGTGGAACGAGTCAATGAACAGGCCTTTATTCCTGCACTGAGCTGCTCTATGAGTAAACTCACTCAAACTCTCAAACGTTGTGTGTCAATCCTCTTTACTTACTCATTTGGTTACGTGTACGTTGCCAGCTCTTTGACTACCAAAGTCTCACTTAGTTCCTTTTGTCCGGTTTGCATGCTGACCCTTTTACCTGGAGGGTTTTGTTTGTCTGCTCTGTGACCTTGGAGTGAACTCTCTGAAGTTGGCCTGTTGCCCAGTAAGGGACGGGCAGCCCATTTGGCCCCTCAGTACCTGTCCGACACACTGATTGGGTTACTGAGTGTGGCAGGCATGTGCAGAGGTACACAAAGATCCTTTGCTCTTGGAAGCACAAACCCCAGGCACCCTGTGTGTGCTAATGTATGCATGCATTTATGTGTGTGTTACTGTGTGCATGTTTGTGTACGTACAAAAACACTTGGAAACCTCTGGGTGTGTTCAGCAGGGGGAAAGGTGAAGAGGACTCTCCGCTCGGAGCAACCAGCTTTTTCCATAACAAAAACACCTCAAACCTAATCCCTCTGTTTGAGTGTATGTTTAGAAATGAAGGAGGTGTGATTGGAGTGGTTAATTCAATAAAGACTTATCTTTCCCCTGTGGGGGTATCCCACGCAAGCTAAATGTATCTCAGTGGGATATCATTTTTCCTGCTCACCCCGTCTCTCTCTTCGGCACATTTTGCACACACAACACCAAAAAAAAACCTCAGGCATCAGTCAGTGAGCCAATCCATCATGGGAAGTTTGCGCTGATGAGAAGAAAAGGGAAAAAAGAGAAGTAGTTGGAGAAAGAGAGGAACAGATGTGGGGTTAGAGAGGGAGAAGTGGGGAAGGGGAGAAGATGTAGAGCCCTGATTATGGTGTTGGATGAAGGAGAGGATGCTGGTTGATGGCTGGTGTGAAGTGTGTGTGTGTGTGTGTGTGTGTGTGTGTGTGTGTGTGTGTGTGTGTGTGTGTGTGTGTGTGTGAGAGAGAGAGAGAGAGAGAGAGAGAACATGGGTGGTATCTGTTGCAGGTTTGATTTTTAGTTTTTATCAATAAATAAGTCCTGTCTTTGTTAGCGTCAATATGGGTGAGAACTCCTCTACAGCGATAACTCACGTCACGTCAGATTTCTGCAGTGAAAACATCAGACAAAAGGCTGGTGGATTTATACTGGTAAGAAATCAGTCAAACTAAGGGAGAAACCACACTACTGTCATGATTAGAGTATAATAATGAAAGATTGGATAAATGTAGATGTTGGACTGCTTGGAAATGCAACAAGTATGACAGGCCTTACCACAACTAGACTATTATGTTACCAGAGGATGAATATCAGAGTTGGAGACAGAAAATAACTTATCATTCACTCTATGTGTGCATGTAGGTGTGTGATGTAGGTACTGTGTGAAGGCTTGATTATAGGTGCTAATACTCACTGGAGGGTAATACAAGTTGGAGAAGAAGGGCAAATGGTGGAGAGAAGCAAGAGAGGATATGGAGCCAAAGGAGTTTAAAGGAGTGGAAAAAAAGGAAGAGAGAGAGAGTGAGGAGAGGTTTCCAATGTAGGACTGTGTGGCTGGCTCTGTGCTCCTGTTCTGCTAGGCGGCCGTGGCTGGCTAAATAAACAATCCTAATTGGCTGTGGAGCCCCACTAGTCTGGGGTTTCACTCGCTTTCATCCTCGGGAAACTGCCGGGAAGCTGTGGGAGAGCTGAGGTGAGGCATCATGATAAACACACATGTGCTTAATCACGCACTCTCAGACATGTATGCACAAACAGGGTAAAACTTGATTAAATGCACAGAGGCTGCTTTTCTGATTCTGTGCTCTTTCTGTCTTCAGGTAAATGGTGATACATGAGAATTAGTTTATAAACTGTGGTGAGTGCGCTCCCTTGCCTGCAGCATAGCTCAGAGGAGAGTAATGTGGCCACCTGCTCGGCACATCTGGGGATGAGCAATGTACCACACTCTCACACACACACTCTCACACTCTCACACACACACACACACACACACACACACACACACACACACACACACACACACACACACACACAGACTCCTTATGTACTGAAATACTGTAGATGCAGACTCAGACACATGCACAATCACACATGATTCATACCACATAAATACACACTGACACAGACAAACACAACAGCAAATTCTGGATGTGGCAGACACAGCCAAAGCCCCAATGCCAAGTTACTCTAACAATATTACAGCAATGACTACGGAACAAACACAACACAGCAGACTTTATCCATTATGGACATTTAGATTCATCTGCTGAGGTTTGATGAAGAAATTAATTCTTCTTCTTCTTCTTCTTCTTCTTCTTCTTCTTCTTCTTCTTCTTCTTCTTCTTCTTTTACAGTAACAACACAAGCTCAGTCCAGCACAAAGTACAATACTTCAATATGCAAGACATCTAGTGATGTGAAGGACAGCTGTGTCCAAATTTGTCAATTTTTCTTGTCATCCAAACTAAACAATCATGCCTGTTTATATTTGCTAGTGTATGTATTATAGGAGAGAAGATCACTGTTGTACGAAGAAGTGGGTATGACCAGGTCAGAAAAATGAGTGTGATGTATATGGGTATTTAATAGAGCTGTCTAATGGAAATTCAACATCAAAGCCGGAATGATTTGGTTGGCTCTCATCTTTCTAAATAAAGGTTTGGAATCAACAAGCTTTTATTTTTATGTTACTATCCTGCCACAGCTAACCTTTTTTTTTTTAAGATATTTTTTTGGGGCATTTTTAGGCCTTTATTGACAGGACAGCTGAAGAAATAAAAGGGGAGAGAGAGGGGGAATGACATGCAGCAAAGGGCCACAGGTCGGAGTTGAACCTGGGCCCGCTGCATCAAGGAATAAACCTCTATATATGGGCACCTGCTCTACCAACTGAGCTATCCGGGTGCCCACAGCTAACCTTTGACACACTGCCTAAAGCATATGGTATGGTCTTGCCTGCAAAGAGTGCCTTAAGGAAAAAGAAGACTGAAGACTGTGATTTCAATGTGATGGAATTGTGTTGTCTGTGAGAAAGAAAGAAGAAGAAAGACAGACTATTTTTCTCTCAGGGCTCTGGCTCTTAGCCCGACGTGGCTTGGGAAGGGGGATTGTGAAAGCGGTTGTCATGGAATAGAGAGAGGGAGAGGAGAGGAAAAACCTTGCTCTCTTGAGATGCATAGTACTGGTCACTTGATGTCACTACTTTAAATGTTCTGTTTTATAGGCTCGGCAACAACAAAAAGAACATGGGGGAGTGGGAAAAGTGACTGAATAGAAATGTAAAAGCAGTAACATGTCATTCTCAAACAAATAAATGCCATGTTTTGCACACCTGCAACAGAAATGACTGTAAAAAAAAATGTCATTAGAAAATCAAAATGAATCAAGAAACATGAGTAAGAGTCTAGTTAGTTGCTCTGTGAGGTAATTAGGAAGTGTGACTCTTTGAGCTAAATGCTAAAAATCAGCATGCTAGCATGCTCACAATGACAATACTAACAAGCTGATGTTTAGTAGTTATAATCTTTACCATGTTCACATGTACCATGTTCTTAGTTTAGTGTGTTAGTATGCTAACATTTTGCTAATTAATACTAAACACAAGGAGCAGCTGAGGCTGATGGGAATGTCACTAGTTTTGCATGTATTGCAAGTATGTACCCATTTTCAAGGCAATTCATCCAATAGCTGTTGGGACATTTCACTCAAAACCACAAATCACGATTAATTGTCTAGGATGACTAGATGACTATATTGATATATTTTACTGGATAAGTGAAACCATTCACATGCTGATGGTGCTAGATACAAAGTCAGGGAATCACCAAAGTCATTGGGATTCATCCTCAGGGCACCATGAATGTCTATGTAAAATATCATGGCAATTCATCTAGTAATTAATGACATATTTCAGTCTGTGGACTGGTCAGTTGACATTCCTGGAGCCACGCCACTAGAAATACAAAGTACAACACCAGATCTATGAAGTAATCTCTGGGAGTTGTGACATTTTTCACATTAAAGCAAAACACTGTTATATATGGAAAAGTCAGCACATCATTCATTATATGTACAAGCAAATGTTCAAAAATTAAATATCTTTTATTGTTACTTTAATTTAACGGTTTAAACATAAACAGTTAGAAATATCTTTCCTCGTCTTCCAAGACATCCTCTGGAAATTCAGAGTTTATAGTGTTTAATGGCTCTAGCAATAGGGACCAAGCTGTGAGTCAAAGCAAAGGGTTGAATGTACAGATGGCTCTGACCCAAACGCAGCAGCCCAGCCGGCCTCCATCCTTCCTCCCTTCTTAACTTTTTCTCCTCACATGACTGGCTCACACTCAGCACTCACACTGCTCCTCGCGTGACCAACACACCCCAGGAATCCAGACAAGCCATGAGAGGAGATTCAGTGCATGTGTGTGTGTGTGTGTGTGTGTGTGTGTGTGTGTGTGCCCTCATGTGCATGTGTGTGCATGTGAGTGTGTGTGTGTGTGTGTGTGTGTGTGTGTGTGTGTGTGTGTGTGTGTGTGTGTGTGTGTGTGTGTGCGTGTGTGTGTGTGTGTGTGTGTGTGCAGGGAATTAAAGACTCCCTATGCAAGTTGTGTGTATGTCAGGCACCTCATGTATCAGACAGCACCTCTGTTCACTGGAGCAAAATGAACAGGACACAAGGGGCTTTCCTACCTGGCTTGAATACTCACTGACACACACACACACACACACACACACACACACACACACACACACACAATAACACGGGTTAAAGGGCAGAACCTGAGAAGAAAATGACAGCTGTGACTGTATGTGCGTAAATGTGTTTGCCAGGGGTTGAGAACAAATGCATTTTCTCCTCTCTGGGGCAAAGGACAAGTGATCTAGCTGCTCATACCAAGAAAAAGATCCAACCACACACCCACGCATCAACACATGCACAGCCACACACACACACACACACACACACACACACACACACACAAAGACAGAAAGGTGATAGAAGAAGATGGAGAGACAGCAAGAGGGAGATGGGGTAGATATTGACTGCTGAAAAGACTAAAAGGCAGGGAGGTAGAAAATGAATAGGATTATTTGATAGGGACGAGGGTGGGTGGTAATCACTTTTTCCAGGGACCTCTCCGAAGATGTCATGTCATCAGCATTTCCCTGGCAGCTCACTCGCAGTGAGAGAGGGAGGGAAGGAGGGACTGAAGAGAGGGGAAGGAGGGAGAGGCTGAGGGCGCGCTTCTTCCTAAGGTGGCAGGCAGCCAACAACAACAGCCGACTCCAGTAGGTCGGCACAGGAAGGGGGGGTGGGGGTGAGTGTGTGTTTGTGTGGATCTATGTGTGTATGTGTGTGTGTGTGTGTGTGTGTGTGTGTGTGTGTGTGTGTGTGTGTGTGTGTGTGTGTGAATGGGGAGGGGGGGCTGTTAAAGCCCTTATGTGTGCACCCTGCGCACCTCAAGCGTTCCCGTTTGTTGTTCCCGAGCCAGAGGGCCTTCGGCTGGACCAGTCCCAGGGGAGTCGTTACACCACATTCCTTTCCCATTATTCCAGGCGTCTCTTTACGAGCAGCACCATCCCCGGTTTCGCCTGGCCTTTCCTCTCGCCTCTCTGATGTCCTGTGTTTTCATCCTCGTCATTACTTTTTGGTTATTAGCTGCCGCTGCTGAGGCGAAAGATGGTGATGTGTCAGAGAGCAGGGCGAGGGAGGGGCAGGAGATTAAGGGGTTCTGCTACTACAAAGCCTGTGTGTGTGTGTGTGTGTGTGTGTGTGTGTGTGTGTGTGTGTGTGTGTGTGTGTGTGTCTGTCTGTCTGTCTGTGTGTGTTTGTGTGTGCGTGTGCATTCTAAGCAGGACATCATACTGTAACCTAGAGAAGGATGACAGAGTGAGAAATAGTTTGCTAACATCTGCTGCAGAAAACAGGTGTCCCAGGATCTCCAGTTCCATGTGGATCAATGATGACCCAGCAGGAAAACACACCATCAGAGCCTCTTATGACTCGCTGTCCTTTTCCACACACTCACTCTTTCTGTCTCTCTTGTGGTCTCCTGTTCTCTCCTCGTTGCCTGCCTCCTCTCCCCTCCTAAATGTAATCTCTTCTTCTTCCCATCGGTGGAGCCTTCTTCCGTTTGGGTCTCCATGACCTGAGAAGAGAGGAATGTTCATCAGAAGTATGTCAAGACTTTTCAAGGTCTCTGATGGGAGGCGCCGGGAGCCATAGGCCTGGGAGGGGCCTTGCGACTGACTGACAAGTACAGGTGAAAGCAGATTGGGTCAACCTTGTGTCAGTGAGAACACACACACACTGGCTCCGAGAAGGCTATGCCTCCCTGGGAAAGAGTTTAGAGGTCAACTACAGCTGTGATGGGGTTAGCTGCAAGGGAAAGTAGAAGCTCCCTGACCCATCTTCTATGACTATATTTAATCTGTCTTAGGGTCTACAGTCTCCTCTATTTTGCATTTTCTTTTAACATCCCGTTCACAGAGACTTGTAGTGTATAGTACACTTATAGAAACTCAGTTTGATTTTACTGAAGATAGGGTCAAATAAGGAACATAAAAGCATAAATAATTATTTTCTGAAAGCATTTATGATTATGCCTTGAAATTGACCCAGTTGAGGTCACAGATTAACCACATTGTAGAAAAGCGGCATTTATTTTTGTTGAATGTCTATTTGAGCAGTGAAATATGGTCCAGAAAACAGAATGAACTGTGGCCTAGTATACACTGTATGAGCTGGACGTGTTAGTTTTTCCTTGTTCGGAGGAAACACATTCCTTAGTTGCACCTCTGACCTTGGAGAGAGGGAAGAGATCCTGCAGAAATAAATGAATAAATAAACAACAAGGAGAAAGTCCAGGCTTCTCTCCAGAGGTTGCATTCTCTCTCTCTCTCTCCCTCTCTCTCGCTCTCTCTCTCTCTGTCTCTTCTGTGTATGTGTGTGACATGTGTCACTGCTGTTGATAAAACTGGATAATCCCCTTTTTCAACAAAGATTTTGAGATGCATTTTGTTACAGTTAACAAGTTCACAATTTTGAGAACATCCTTACAACCTTGAAAACTAGGTTATTTTGTATTGCTTTATTCAAGTAACCTGTGTCTCAGCCCTTGTGATGATGCTCCGTCAAGGAACTGAACTGCTGACACTTTAAGACACGCTAAGTTTACGTCCTATGTCACCTCCGTGAAAAGACCATGTACACCCTCACTTCTGGCCTGGCTGGATGCAGCGCTGTGGTCACCAGCTAAGCATAGTTGTTATTTCTAGCATCAAAAGGTATCAGCCGCTTTTAAACCTTAATAAACACAATAGACATTAAAATGGGAACAGACACAAAGAGGACTCGTCAGTGTCCCTGCTCTCACATCTTTCCTGCCCTGCCTGTTATTGGGGGATCTTATATTTCAGTTTCAGCATTAATGAATTCATTAGTTAAATGTTTCCCATTAGTTTGTTTGACATCTGTTCTTGGCCACACCTAAAAAGGTAATGTCTTTTCTGCGTACTGTAAGTGTCATACTTAACACTGGGTAATAGGCCTTTTAACGACAGACAATTTGACATAATCATTGTAGGAAAAACAAAGGAGTGACTTCAAAAAATAATAATGAAGTGGCTTTTCTTCAGCATGATTTTAACAATTCTTGTTTATAAATTAGACACTGAGTCTGTGTTCAACTCAACAACGGCTGCAGCTGAGACCACTTGGTCATGTGTAGACCATGTGTTAGTCTTTATCCTCATCTATAACAATTCCCAAACACCATGGCCTCCTATTCCAAGCAGTTAAATATTGGTCATTGTGATTTGAGTCTTACATGAGGATACTAAATACCTCCCTGTGTCCACAAATATAAGACAAAATATACCCAATCACCAGCTTTACCATGAAATATTTAAAATAAAGTCAAGTTCTCTGGAAATTAGTCAACTAATCATGACTCTTACTCTGCCCACGAACAATTACTACAGCCATCAAATATTTAAAATAACGTACAAATATCAAAATGATGTTGAAATGTTTGACATCATCAATGGAGCCCAGAAGAAACAGAGGAGGAGGAGCAGAGACACACATGAAGAAAGAAAGGGAGGAAGAAAGGAAAAGATGTAAAAAGATGAAAGAAAAGGGAAGTAAGGCACTGAGTGACTAAAGAGTCAACAGAGCCATCAATCAACTCAGTCCTGGGGGAGAGGACTAATCAGGCAAAATGAGAGAAAAACATTTTGTTAAGTGTACTTGAACTTTTTTTAAAAAGAAGAAGCTGTGACATAAACAGCAGATCATGCAGTATTAACATTATGAAGAGTGGAAGGACTGTTAAGCTCTTAATGAAGCAGTGGTCAAAAGGCTGAGTGGCACTACTGTACCTGTCTCTGAGTCATAAAATCAGTTGGAACTGAGAGAAGAGTTTTAGCCCTTTAAAAACTAAAACTTATCAAACATGATCTGCAGATTGGCTTCAGCTACATACTGTCCTTGCAATGTCTGCTTACAGATAGCCTACTACATTGCTCCATCTTCTTTGAATCATGTACAACATCTTGAATCTTTATACACATGGTTTCCCTGAGTAGTTTCAGAGAGCACATTAATTAAGGGCCTGATTAATCTTATTTAGTTTATGCATGTTATAGCATTGATTATCCTGATTAATACACTACACAACACTGGCACAGCTAAAACAGACACTTAAATTGTACCATCCATTTGTGGCCTACAAGCAGCTTGTTATGAGCTTTGCCGTGACACCATGTTTTGTAAATTCTTTTCCAGTTTGAGCATGATTCTAATACCACATGTCCATGCATAGTGCTAGAAGATGACTCTGCTATAACTCTCCCATGCTATGCATCAAACATAATTTTGCTTTGGTTAAAACTCTGGAACTGCTGTCACACTGCTTGAAAAAGGTAGTTATTGTAAGTATACCTATATTCTCTCTCACTCCTACTGACATATCCAGTTCCCAGGAGGTCTCTCTGGTGAAGTTTGGAGTCCAGTGGTCTAACTGTAAAATAATGTGTCCCAGATGGCCCTGAAAGCCCAGACACATACATGATGACATACTTTATGCTTGCACTGCACACATACAGGAATCTTTGACTACAGAGAGACCTGCTGTAGGCCTAGAGTACCTGTCACAACCCTGATATATCAAGAACAAACAAGGAACACAGGCTAAACCTTTAAGCACATTTATACACACATACATATGTGCATTGTGTCTGTGTGTGAGTTGTGTGTGCGCTCAAGCATACAGGTTTTATGTGTTTGAAAGTTTTACATGTCTCTATAGGTGCTATTGTTACAAACTGGCTCATGGAACGTGACAAAGATTCTTATAAAGTTAACACAAATTAACATTGCGGTGTGGAAATCAGCAGTATCAGCAGTGCATGGATGTGCAGCATATGTGTGCTGTGGAAATGTTGAAGATGCGAAAACAAAAGAATGTGATGCAGGGTGGATGCCACCAGCTGTAGGAAAGGAAAGGCAGCAGGAAGCACACGGGCCAGCTTATATGTATAGCCCAATTGCCCAGGTGAAGCTAAATCAGCTGAGGATCCGCCACTGTCAACCTAGTCTACTGAGGTTGGCCAGGACAGCCTCCAATACAGTGGGAGGGGAGTCACACTGTTATACACCCACTCCTCAGACACACACAAACACACACACACATAGCGCAGTGTAGTGCCCTCCTCCTGGCCCTGTTATCACCTCCTTCTGCCAAAAGTCCTGGAGGCCCTACACTACTCAACAAGAGTATTTTATTCAGATCACCCTCCCACTGCACTCCCTTTCTCCCCTCGCTAATCCCACCTCAACACACACATCCCTCTCTGTCCCCCCTCATCCCATCTCCCTTTCCACAATTTCCCAAAAAAAAAAAACAATTTCCATACAGCATATGAAGAGCAATACGGCAGATATCTCATCTCACATGAGATCTACAAACGGCACCATTTCAGTCGCTGAGAATGTGCACACACAGATCATTACACACATAGGAACTTTAAGTAATCTGGGAGGGTCTGAACATCAGCTACAGTTTTTGATATGTAGAGTATTTCAATCAGGAGAGACTTCATTAAAATGAAAAATGAATGTATTCTAGACACTGGTGGTGGTGGTGAAGAGAGTAGGCTGAAGATCTGGATGATGGTATGTGGAGCAAGACCGGGCACTGGGTGTGATGTAGACTGGAGGTGAATGGGGTGGAGGAGGGTCACATCGGTTCGTACTGAAATGACAACTGACAGCAGCAGAGAGGAGAATAGATTTGTGAACTGATAGAGTATAAGCCAGACAGCGGGAGACAGAGAGCTTGTGAATGAATGAGACCGTAAACTGAACTTTCGCTAAGCTTCATAAGCATGTTTGTGTTGCACTGTATGTCTTAAGCGTGTGTTTGAAAGTGTGTACATTGTGTGTAGTTTTTCATCGACATGAAACAAAGATGAACATTGTTTGACCTGCCTCTATAGGTTCTATAGGCAGGGACTCTAATGATACTGATACACATAAGAGCACAGAAACAATAATGCACACTGCAGGCATAGTGGTCTTCGAGTGTTTTGACTTGGGACCCCTCATCACAGCTTATGACCGTAGTTTGGACATGGGTTTAAAAGCCAAAAGAGGTCAAAGTAGCCAGTATTTCACAAAAAGATAAACAATCTGAAGAAATTCAACTTGAAATATCTTTTTCATTTATTAACTTAATCATCTTGTGAACCGTCCGATTTGTCCTGGTCCCCAGGTTGGGAACCAGTGCACCAAGAAAGAAAGAAAAGAAAAGAAAAGATTAGGTTACATCCTTCAAGCTCTATCTTTCTCTTATTTTCTTCCCTTTCATATACTCTGCGTATACTTGCTCTCTTTTAGTCCTTCTTCTGCTCAACTGTGATTTTGCCCGCATGAGCCTCAGTCTAGTATGTAGGATCTAGGCTGTATAGGGGGATTTCCCAGATGATGCAGTACCAAGATTTGACACTACAAGGCAGTGTTGTAAATCTGTTCTGACAATTAATTCATTAATAGAATAACTTATTTAAAACACCTCCACTGATACACTCTAATGTTAGGTTATACTGTCTCTTTGCTGTCTGTGCATATGTTCTCTCTCACCTTCTCCCACTTTCTTCTTGTTTCTGTGGGAATTGTCAGTAGAAACAGGTCAGCATCACTCAGGAATACCTTTTTTCTGTGATCTGTCTTGGGTACCATGCAGAAGAGAGAAAAAAAAAAGATCTTGAGTGAGCAAGGAGTTACAGTAGGGCTAGGCAGTATCATTTAAAACTTTCCTTGAGTTCCAGGTTGGAAGGCTGAGCAGGAAGTGTAAATTTGTCTTCAGGGGACATGGTGATGATGAAGAGGCTAATGGATGAAGGGGAGGGGAAAATGGTGAAATGCAAAGATAGTAAGGTAGAATGTAGTCTAGTCCATAACTCTCTGACATCAGTAAGTCACTAGACAGTAGACACGGCCAGGGGAAGCACATAGTGGAACGGACAGACATAACTGTTTATGTTATTGTTAGATGACGTGACGTGTTTAAGGATTGATTACTCAACTTGCTGTCTTGTCTTTGTCTAAGATACTGGAGTGGGAAGGAGACGACAGCAGGGGTTGTAAATATTGTGTATATGTGTACATGTGCATGGACTGAGGAGGATATCCAGTGTGTTGTCGCATCACTTTGTTTTTCTTTACATCTCTCTCTTTCTAACCTTCCTTAAGGACCCATTCCTGCACATTGTAGCACACAATAACAGATTGATAGATAGATAGATAGATAGATAGATAGATAGATAGATAGATAGATAGATAGGTAGATGGATGGATATACAAGTTGTTGCATTTATTGTTTCTGCTGACATGCAGCGTTTGGCTTCAACATGTAACATTTGGTTGCAAAAATGCCTATTTTGGTGTTATAAGAGAGAATCTTATGGTCAGATTAGAGTTGTTTCAGACTCTCACATGCCTTCTGACAAACACTAGCCCAGATGTCATGTGAGTTTGCTGCAAAAGTGGCTCTCTTTTTCGAGGTTGCAACTTGTGAAGCACCTGGACAACTGTTGCCACAGCCATATTGATTGAACTTGCAGTTAGATATCCAGTGCATTGTAAATGTTCTTGTTTACTTTCCCTGATTGATACTTTTTAGTAGACCTTTCATAGATTTGTTTGAAGTAGGCTATTTCTTGCCCTCACAGCACAGTTTTTGGCAGGAAACTACCCAGAGGATGAACCTTCAGCCCCTGTCACCAATTAGCCTATACACATCAAAATGCAGTTGGCTGCACTGCACATGATATAGGTTTTCAATGAGGTGAATACTTATGCACTGGATTATTTTGTGTTTTGCATATTACTTAATGTTCATATTTATTTGATCATTAATTAACTGTGAATTCATGAATGAATCTATATAGGCTACTCTTTGGAGATGCATTGCCTGAGGCATGAATATTAACACATTAACAATATCATCTTGCCCAGACATCTTATGCAGTGTTGCTTACAGTTATGATTGTCTTAGTTGTCCAAACAAACAATCTTACGAAAGCAAACCACTTTATGGTCAGTGTGTACGTTTTGGTACTGAGTAGCCTAAGCATAATTCATAACTATTGTATAGTGAGAACAGATAAAACCCCAAAAAATACTAGAAATCTACTGGAAGAAAAAAAATCACAGTATGTGTTCCTCTGTCAGTTTTAAGAGAAAACTGATAATTCATTTGCAGAGTTAATACCTTCTCACTCACAGGCAATCGACCTAACAGCGTCTGATACAAAGCAGTTCCGACGTTTTGCTTTCAGATGATTACCTACATGCTGTGGGTCTGTTTATTAAATACACGCCCCTGTGCATGTTAAACTCTGGATATGCTGTGCATGGTTAGTACTTTGACGCATGGGCAGCTACTGCAGAAGTGTGTGCTCATAATCTCTGCAAAATTATTACTGGGGGCTGGCAGGGGGTGGAGGTTGTCTTTGGGGTGTCGGACCGGGTCCCATGAATCGGGGATGGCGCTGTGTACAGTGTAGTTAGCAGCCAAAGTTGGCAGCGCAGGCAGGAAAGTTCGCTGGAGAGGCGACCCGTGATCCCAGGTTCTTCTGTCATATTAGCGGACTTCCAGTGCAAACATGCGGACTACCGACTTCACTTAGCTAGGACTTCTGTGCCGTTTCGTGGATGTTTTGGAGTGAATGTCCTTGAAAGATAACGGTTTGCTGCACGCTGTCGTTTTCAATGGACTATCGTGCATCTTACCATCCAGTGAGTAACTTAGACTAACAGTGATTGTATAGTTTCCTGACCTGCAGATAAGTGTTGAACATGAGCATAACTTAGCATAACTGTTGACGTTATACCATGTAGCCTAGTCTTGGGTGTTTAAAAACAATGAACTCCTCCTGTGACAAGGAACTGACACCTTTATCTCGGAAACACCGACTCATGGCTGCAGCTATGCCCGGTGAGGACAGCCCATTGCCCGGCAACACTTCCAGGGCTGATCGGAATGGATTAGGGGGGCTGGTTTACTGTTTCATATGTGGAAGCGGAGTTACACCAGGAAAGGAATTGAGGTTACAAGTGACATACCAAAAAGAGAGGGTCTCGTTTTTCCCGTTTCTACAAAATCAGGAGCCAGCCCCGGGTGCGTGTGAGGTGAGCCCGGATGGACATACGCTGGTGTGCGCCGTGTGCCACTGCTTTCTGACTGAGCAGTGGAACTCCTTCGAGCGGAGCAGGACGCCCATTGAGAAGCGCATGTACTGGTTGAAACGACCCTATCAGTGCGACTCTCGGCGGGTCCCACAGGAGTGGAACATCTCATATGATCTGGAGAGGAGAATCAGTGTCAGCAGCCAGAACTACGACGGGGGCGCAGAGTCTGATTTCTCGTCTTTTTCTGAAAACGACAACATATCAGACCAGGAGATGGATTTCGTCGACAGAGCCGGTATGAGCAAAGACAAGTGCCTGAGAGCATCTGGCAAATCGCCAAGAGACAGTAGCAGGAAGAACAATGTCATCAGTGTTAAAAACAGCCCTGATTCACAGCGGGCAATGCGTTACCCGGTGGGTATTTATGGGGCGCAGGGATCGCCAAAAGCGGAGAGTGTTATGCCAGGGAGGCGCGGTGCTAAAATTATGAATAATGCCTGTCAATCATCAGAATCTCTGGCAAAGTCCCAGGAGAGATTCCCTCAGCGATGCTATGACAGCCCTTTCTCTGACACACCTGTGCAAGACAACGGGGTCATTATGCGCAACAGGCGATGGCTGGAGGAGGGGAATGTCAGACATGCGGAGCTGCGTCAGATTCAGCGTGTTGCCGACGGCAGCTGTACCTCGTCCAGACATCCATCGCTGATGTACCGAGGAAGGGGCGAGGATCACCCCAACACTGCTCTGTCATCTGTTGGCACCGCTGCTGTCACCTCTAAATGTAACATGGCTGTTACCAGGGAGAATAACTCTGACAACTCTGAGGAATATGAGATTAACATTACAAGTGATGATGACATAGACATGCATGAGAGTAAAACAGGCCAAAACACCCAGTTTAGAGCTGTCAGAGACTTTTCAGGAAGAAAGTCGCACCACACTGTGGACACCTGTTCAGAGGAGTGTGTTTGCTATATCTGTGGCACTGGGCTCAGACATGACGGCCGTTTTAAAGTCAGTGTTCAGAAACAGGAGAGGGCACAGGGCGAGCCATTCTTTCCCTTCCTGTGGCTTCACTCCCCTCCCCGGGATGCAATACCTATCAGTCCAGCGGGTACAACCCTTGTGTGTGGCAACTGCCACACCTCTCTCATGCAGCAGTGGCAGAGCTTTCAGATGGCAGATGTGCCTGTCCTCCAGCGCCTGTATGTAGTCCCCCGCAACCAGGCCACCAGTTCTCTCCATCCTTCCCAGCTAACTAACCCAGAGTCCATGGAGTGCATAACTGAACCCAGGGCTTCCCATGAGGCCTGTTTCCTCTGTGGTCAGGATTGTGAAGGAGATATGAGAGTAGCATATGCACAGGCTGGTGTTGGCAAGTCCCGTGGTGCAATGTATTTTCCTTTTATCCACATGTTGCCTTGCCCACCAAATGCCCAGGGGGTGAGAAATGGCCGTGTACACTGCTGCCCACAGTGCCACTTTATCCTGGAGGAGATCTGGGCTGCATATCGACTCAGCCTTAGTGAAGACCTCATCACCTCTGTCAGCTCCTTCCTGGTCAGGTACCACGCTGCCATGGCCATTGAGGGGTCTGGACAAGCCCATTCCCAGACTGGTGTGGCATCTCGCCCCGGCAGCTCGATGTCGGTGTGTTACCTGTGTGGAGCTGAGCTGTGTGCAGGTGGAGAGTACCAGCTGCATGTCAACCCGCCTGGGCGTTGTGGGGAGAGGGAGCCTTTTTTCCCTTTTCTCACAGTCCACCCTCCTGCTCTCCATGCCAAGCCAGTCGACGCCACAGGCCTGGTGTCAGCTTGTAATCTCTGCTACCATGACCTACACACCCAGTGGGCCCAACATGAGAGCAAGGGCGTGGGTCCCTCCACCCCGTCTACCTCTAGTTTATCCAGTGCCAACCCCCAGCCACCCAGCTCCCCTTGGGCCCGCCAGTACAGCTGTGAGGCTTTTGTGTGTTTCTTCTGCAGGAAGGAGCAGCGCAGGCAAGGTAGGCTGTGCGCTGTTATTGTGGCGAGGCTACCTGTCTTCCTGTATGCACCTCGCAGCACACGCACTCTCCTGGTGGATGATGGGAGGAGGTTGGTGATTGGCTCATGTGTGGAATGTAAGGCCATGGTGCAGGTGGGACAGAGCATGCAGCAGGACAGGGATAGACATGACAGACATGGAGCCTCAGACGGGGAGAGAAGAGAACCAGAATCAGCCTTGCCACAGTCTAGACATAAGGTAAGCAAACTGCCTGATAAGACACACAGTCAAATATCTTTTTTCCCAGTGTCTTTAAATGTATCTAAATGCATGTCTCCCATAAACTTTTAATCTCCCCCCCTCCCCTCCCCCTACTTTCCCACGGTGCAGTGCAGACTGTGTTTGCCCTGATATGACCTCTGAGTCACATGGCAAGGGATGATTTTGACATTTTGCATAGTGGGATTGGTGTGATAAAGAGAGTAATCATCGTGATGCAGATGGTGCTTTTTTGTGCTTTTGACCATTTTACAGTGTTTCGGTTGAATGCATTAATAGGGAGTAGTGTGTGTGTGTGTGTGTGTGTGTGTGTGTGTGTGTGTGTGCGCACGCGTGCATGCGTGCATGCATGCATGCATGCGTGCGTGTGTGGAGACTGAAAAGATTACTTGGGGTGGCCGACACCGTTTGGATGAACAATGACACATTTTCATCAAAACTTACTTCTATAAAGGAAAACTCTGGGGATCTAATGGCCAAGGCAAGCCTTGTGTTTGCAGTGTCCATGTGTGAGTGTGTTTATTTGACCAAGCATGACTCAATACATCTCACCTGGTGCTAAGTTTGTTTTGGTTTGAGCATGTTGAGGATCTTAAAGAGTATTTTCAAGGAAGTTAGTTTAAAGAAATTCTTAAGGTATCATATTTCTTTTGATTACAATAATCATAACACAAATCCAAAAAGAAATGCCTACCCTTTCAATTAGACCTCTTTTACTTGATGTTAGTGTTGACGAACTGACCGAAGAGCCGGTTAATTTACCCGACTCGTGTCACTGAACCGGGAGAATCGAGTGCCATACGTCAATGAACCGACTCACTCCTGTTTTTTTCTTTTACCCATTCATATTTATGACAAAGTACTGCATGTTAACATTGTAATAAGGGATTCTGATGGAGGGAAGATGCTTGCATAGGTGGTCCAGATGGGCCGGCTCAGGGAACAGTACATCTACACACCTCTGAAGAGAGATCATTGTGTAATTGTTTGCTTTCTTTTTCTGTCTCCAAAGTTTGAATTCTTTCCATTCCTCTTACAACAACACACATAAAACTGTTGCTGTTAAGAAGTTAATAGCAGAATCCTGCTTTTCTAATAGCAGAGAATAGAAGTTGGGAGGCTGTGGGGTTATATGGGGGACCAGTGCAGGGCAAATGAGGATGGTGATATTGTTGATGAAGAGCTGAGGAGCATTTAGACAGCCAGTTGGCTCTATGAACAGCTCTCTCATGCAAACAGACACTGACTGTCCAGCAATGCAGGACACGTGAAGAACATCTGTGGATGGCATTCACACTCAGCAAGCTCAGTTTGTTGCACACTCACACCAGCTGTCCGGAGTTATCCACCTAATTTTCTTTCTGTCCTTTAAAGAAGTGTTTGACTGGTTACTCTTATGCACTCCAAACTTAAGTTTTTATTATTTGTCTGAGCACTTCCATGTGAGCTAGACCCCGATGAGCTCATAGTAGTCATATGTGAGGGGACACTCGTGATATAGAGTATAATTATGGGACCAGCTTTTCTGCCCGCCAAGGTTGGGCCATCGTAAGGAGTGTGGGATGAGAGGGGTGTCGGGTGCAGGCTGGGTTTCGTGTGATCATTTTGGCCTGGTAGGGCTGCAGGTGGTACAGCCAGTTTTGGCCTGAGTAAGCCAGTGACCTCATGGCTGAAAAGGTGCCAGTGTGTGTTTCTGTGGATAAGGGGAGGTGCAAAAGAGCTGCGGGGGAACAGGTGCTTTGTCCTCTAGTGTCATGCTATATGCTTGAGAGGGTCTGTCATCGCTGGGGTTTGGGCTGTCAGGAGGGAGTGCCCATATGGTTCTCCTTAGCACCGTGTGTGCCTGGTGGAGGGGATTGTTGGACAACGATAAACACACACTCACCTACAGTATTCCATTTTATTCTATTGTAGTTTTTGTATTGCACAGCAGTTTTCCTCAATGCCCCAAAGCACAAAACTGCAGATCAGGGACAGTTCCAGCAATGAATTCATGCTTAATGTTCAAAATTTCAGAGACATAACCAAGACCACAAATTAGACAAATTAAGTCAAAGGCTAGAATGAGATCTCATTATTTTGTCATTATACTGCTCGCTATGGTGTAAACATTATTGTGCATGTATGAATGCTTATCCTGTGAAGTGTGAAAGGGTGGATGGTGCTGTACTGTTTTCCCAGCTTGGTAAGAATTAGCGCATGAAATGAAATCTGCCACAGGACATTCTAGTAGCTGTTAACTGTAACACACACACACACACACACACACACACACACACACACACACACACATACACACACACATCAGAAACACAAGTGATGGGTGGTTATCATGTTCTCTGTTCTGCTGCCGTGTGTTTAATTAGTATGTTGGACATGACCTTTGACAGGTGTGTAAGTATAGACCGCCAGCCAGCGTCTGGGGAGGGGCTGCTGGTCAGCAGCTCCTTCACTTGCACTCTCTGTAAAACAGATGTCCAGGTGTTTTTTTTTTTTTTGTCATGTTTTTTTTTTGTCATGTTATTTTTTTTTGTTATTCCACAAAAAAGTCATACATTTCACAAACACAAAAACAAACAACTGAACAAATACATGACAGACCTAACATCAAAAGATAAAATAAAAATAGAAAAAGAATGAGAAAGAATCCAAGTGTTTTGTGGCCGTTAAAACTGTTGCATGCATGTAGTTGTGTTATTTTGAAGATGGTTTTAATCATATTTATGCTTATGCTTATACTGTCTGTTTATATAAGGGTGTTTATTGTGTAAATATGTTTGTATTATTATTATAACTAATTCTATTTTTTCTATTTCTAATAATACTTTCTGTATATTTTTTCTCCTATGTCTAATGTGTATTTGTGTTATTCTGATGTGTGTAAAAAAAATAATCTATTGAGCTGCTGTAGCACAGGAATTTCCCCAGTGTGGGATTAATAAAGTCTAGTTTATCTTATCTTAAAGGACAATTACGGCGCAAAATGAACCTAGGGGTTAATAACACATGTGTACCGAGTCAACCTTTCTCTGGGATATGTTTTCATGGTAATCAAATGTGTATTAGGGATGGGCGTATCGATCCTGTGGCATCGATAGATCGATATACTCACGCTACTCATTTGGCATTGATTTCCTTAAACAAATATCGATATAAACTAAAACATAATAATTGGGGGTGTATGCATCACTTTCAGCTGTTTTAGATTACTTACTTAAATTACTATGTGCCGGGACACCCCTGTACCTGGCAGCGTATTGAGCTGGCCCATGTCACGTGACAGGAGACGAGCGAATGAGCGTCAACGTGTGACACAGCCGACAGCGACACAGCCAAGGGCCTGAAAATGTGTATGTTTTTGTTCATATTTAATTTATTTCATTCATATTTATGTTATTTATTTTAATTTTAATTTTATTATGTATTGACCATAATACATTTTGTATAAATGGTCTGTATTTGTCTTGTGATTTGTCTTAAATGTAATAATATTTTTACTGACAAAAATTGGCAATAAGAAATTAATGGTATCGGTATCGGTATCGATATTGATAAAAATGCAAGAAAAAGTATCGGTGTCGTATCGAATCCTAAAAGTGTGGTATCGCCCATCCCTAATGTGTATGTAGGTAGGTTCATTTTGCGCCAGAATAGCCCTTAATGAGATGGCAGCAGGATCGCAAACTTAGAAGGCAGACTGCCATAATGCACTTGCTATTCTGAAGTGCCTTTGAGCAACACAGTTAAGGCCATATTTATTTATAATATATATAATATATTTATATATATATATATATATATATATATTTATATATATTTTTTTTGGGGGGGGGGCTTTTTCGCCTTTAATTGATAGGACAGCTAGGTGAGAAAGGGGAGAAAGAGGGGGAAGACATGCAGGAAATCGTCACAAGTCAGATTCAAACCCTGGACCTCTGCGTCAGTATATGTGCGCCTGCTCTACCCACTGAGCCAACCCGGCCACGTTTGTGCCTAATTTCTGACACATTATGCACATACAATCAAACGTAGTTTGACTCTCACTCAAGGTGCACCATGTCTCTAAACAGTCAAGTGTGCTTCTAAAGTAACGTCTTTTCTCTCTTCGTTTTACTATCCATCAGCTGTAGCTCAGCAGTGAAACACTGTGTGGGGAAACACAGGGAGTTTTGTAAAAAACTCAGACTGCTGAAGCCTCATATTAGGCTGAACGTTTGAATGCCATTTTACACAAAGAAGGCTGTATGGACAGGAGAAATACATATGGGCATGTATGTCTTAAGTTTGATTAATGTGAACCTATCTTCTAAAGGGGGAGACTAATAACAAATAATGAGAGGCAATATAACAAGTGTGTTCATATTGAATTCTTATAGACTGATGTTTATAACATAGACTGATTTTGAAGGGTCACATTACTGTCTGGATACTCTGCATCATAAGGTAAAATGCAAATGTGTGCAGGTAGAGTAAGGGATCGTTGTGTGGAATCACTTTTTAAAAACTGACAAATGTATACAGAAAAATGGGAAAAGCAAGAACAAAAACATTGTGAAGAAGAAATGATAGAATGCTCCAATGCTTAGGCCCTAATTAAATTGATTAGATACTGGCACTGCATAACTTTGTTGTTGTAAGGATTGGGATTGATTGCATGCCTTTGATATAGATGTGTATAACTGAAGTGTATAGCTAAATCCACACTCACCTTATAGTCAACAGTGTGTATTCCGCTTGTACAAGGACATAAGGGACTAAAACAGCAAATAAATAAATCATTAGTCAAGCCTTGCAAAGATAAATAACTACATAATTGTACGTAGATAACAGAACACACAAAGCCTCTCTTGCTCATACACACTCATATGTATACATGTGTGTATACAAGTGTGTGTCTGTATCCACGCATGAATGTTTATTTTTGTATGGTGGTCTGCTGAGTGACTGTTTTTCGAGTGGATGATTATTGTTGACCTGTTAGAAGAGCGGAGACAGGTTTCTGTGACCGAGTTCAATCATTCAGTCGCTGTGTGTGTAAGAGAGGTGTGTATGTGTGTGTTAGCATTGCATGTGTGGCTCATGTTTTCTGTGTTGATGCTGCTTCTTGGTGTGTGTGTGTGTGTGTGTGTGTGTGTGTGTGTGTGTGTGTGTGTGTGTGTGTGCAAATTGTGTGTTCATGTGTGTTTGGTGTAGAAGATTGACTGTTCTCACTGCACAGCCCATATCCTGTAAAGGAGGTATTTGCTGTCACAGGAAAAACGTGCTGGCATCTTGACAGTGTCGCCAGGGAAGATTTATAATGCAGTGAAAGAAGGAGTGAGGGCAAAATTACACATCAAAACTGGCTGTGAATTTTAAAAGTAAGAGAAAAATTATCCTGAGTGAATTATTGGAAGAAGAAGAAGAAGAAGAGAAAAGAAGAGTGGGAGGCTGAGAGAAGGTGAGGAGGTTAATGGAATTTAAATTACAGCCAGAGGAAAAAGGAGTCCCATTCTCATCTATTCATCATAGAAGGAAATATTACAGCATGCTGGCCACAGAGTCTGTTCTACACAGGAACAGGATTGTTTTAAAACTCTGTTAATTTGAGGCATGTGAGGTGGTGTGGTCTAAACATAAAGTGTGAGCTGTTGTTATGTGTGTCGGTGTGTATGAGTGTGTGTTTAGACAAAACCATTTGTATTGCACATATCCTGTAAAGTTCATGCAGCTGTGCCTCTCCGCTCTCTTCCAGCAGTGCAGTCTAAAAGACAGCCTTGCATTTTACAGGGAATCCTCTGGTATTTGAGGGGCTTAATTTCAAAGCTGCTGGAGGTGGGTTTTGATTAAGCGCTCAAGGCTTTAATCACGCTCTTCCCGCCAGCATCCCTCAGCGCTGCATTCTTGCCCATATCTGAATGAAGAGATCAAATCCTCTATGGAGCAGTTGAGATGGAGGTGTTCCAGTGTTTCATTCTTTGTCTCCCTTTTTATGTCTCAACCCTGCAAAGACTTAACCATAAACAAGCTTCCCACAGTACTAGTTTGAGGGATGCCTCAACACCCCAGACCTGTCCTATAGCTCTATGATGTACCTGGCCAACCGGATGGTGTGTGTCCTGTGACAGTGCAGGTCCTGGCCCTCATACTCTCTGTAATGGCAAAGGTGCTGTTGGAGCTCCATGTCACAGCCCTCAATATTGGAAAAGAAAAGGCTTTGATCTTTGATACAGTTATCCTCTTTCACTGCTGGCATACAGTACATACAGTACATGTAACCATGCATGCCCACTATCCATATGTGTCGTGGTTGTATTAAAATAACTCAATATAGAGTTTCAAGATGGCGTCCATTCATTCCAATGAAGGTTGCTCACACAGAGCATATGCCAAAAAGTGATCTCTCTCTGCTTCTGTATTGTGTTGCCTACTTTCAGTTTCAGTTTCCCTGAACCTGCCAGACCTACAGACTTTACATTGAAGTAATGTCAAGGATATAAAAACAGCTTGACTTGGCCCTGAAATAGTTTTACAAACATTGAACTGTTATGGTTTGAGAACTCAAGAAAAGAAAGAAAAAATAATAATACTTGACCATGACTTTACAGACTTTTAGCTATAATGGTTGTCTGTAGGGAGAATGTTTTTTTGTTACAGTATCATGGTTGGTCACTGGGACAAATTGGCAGCATAGCTAACTTGGCGCCCCATCCAGCTCATGGGTATATTATAATAACTGGACCTTACTTAAATTTGAATGAAAAGTAAAAAAAAACAAAACGTTTTCTCGCTTCCTGGTTCTGACTTTGTATTAGTGTTTCTGCCACACTGTCCAGCGCAGCCCATAGACTTACATTGGGATGATGTCACACATATAAAAATATCTTTTCTAGGCTCTGGAGAACTTTTCCAAATATAAAAATGAATGATAAAAACAGTAATAACTTATCTTGTTTGCAGTAGGAGGTGTCCTGTCAACAGTTTTACAAACATCTCTTTATAATAGTTGTCTATAGGTAAAGCTTTGATGATTTCCCGTTGCAGTACCACGTTTGGCCACTGGGACAGACAGCAGCAAGGCTGAGTTGCAGGGCCATATTCTGCATTTATTTATCTCTGTTGATACATCGATGACGTGGACGTGGCTAAAAGTGTAATTTATGAGTGTACTTGTGATTGTATGGTTGAAACAATTTTATATGAAATGATTTCATGTTTCAAGAAACAGCAGGAAATACTAAATCTGATTAAATCTGCATCTACAAGAAATTTAAGTTTATCAAACCCCTGCCCTTCCCCCTTGGTTTGGTCCATTTCTTGTACCATCTGGTTCTTTGCTGCTACTAAAGAAACCACAACTAGCGACATAAATAAAGGGAGAAAAGACTCAATTGCTGTTAAGGTGGTGAGTAATCCAACCTCCTCACCAATTTATATACTTTTTTTGTTTAAATTTGTGAAAGTAGAGTTTGCTAGTATGTAAACGCCAGCACATTTACTTGGCTAGCTTAGCTAGTTAGCTAGCTTTCAACATGGCTTCCTACCATAGACTGTAAAGATTAACAGTCTGCTTTAGCCCTCCATGCTATTAGCCTAACATAGCTATAGCAGAGAAACACCTTCAGTTTGTGGACATTTCGAATTACAATATTTAGTTTTAGGCAACTACATTTTAAATGCATATTATTTCCTTCATGGTTGTTATAAAAGTTATTACACAGGCAGCTAAACATTCAACAGTTGTTAGCTAGCTATTAATCAGGTTTTTGACACTCAAAGAAGTTTTTCACATGGCTGGAATCTGCATTTTTATGTAGTTTAATTTCAATGCAGGAAATGCAGACAGGCAGAGAGCATTGGTCTGCCAGAGACTGAAAACACTGTCATGCAGGTAAGAATATGTTATGTAAGTTACAATGCGAATGGAAAACTCCAGGAGATGAACTTTAAAGATTAGAGCTCTCAATGCAGCTAATTTGTCATCCTGAAAATATGTGGTTTGGTGCTGTGCTAACCCAAAAGGCGTAGGTTTCCTTTTGTTGACTGTGTTTGCAGTCCAGGTCGATCAACATTTACCTGATAGGATCATAACAGGCAATTACATGTTAAAATTCCCTGGCAGACAATTGTTGAGAGGAAGTAAGAGAGTACCAAAGAGGGAAGGAGAGAATGATTGAATCAAGCAGTGTCCGAAGTTTCCTCACATCCTTTGTTGATACCAGAGACTGTAAGGGTTGGTACATTAAATTAAGGTGTGCTCAAAACTGTGAGATAATAAGAGCGAGGCACAGCTGCTTTTAGGTTGTTTTTTGTTTCAGGGGGTTGAGAAGGAAGTTGATATTTTGGGGCTTGTCTGGGTGCAGACTTCCAAGCTTGTTTGTAGCTGACAGATGAAGGCCTACTGACCTTTTAACCCTTCAGAGCCAAGCAGAGAGGGGATATCGTTATTCACTCAGCACTCAGGGACATGGTCAGCAAAGGTCATGTGTCATATTGGATGGAAGGGACCTGTATTCTTACACACCTGTTTAGATTTTTGACTTCAAAAAGTCACTTCAGTATTATGTGGCAGTATAGTCTGACCTTGTGATCTATGCAGTCTAAAAACTCATAAGGGATAGGAATAATGAGTGACATAATGAAATGCAACCCAGAAAGTGCGGTTTGAGTGACAAATCTGTAAATGTGAAGGCTTCTCATATGACAAAATGCTGCTGTGGTTTCAAATACTCTGACACAGGATTTTACAACTCCATTTTTTTTGTGTGCAGGGCTAGTCAGTCTGAACGTGACCTTGATTGCAATTTATCTGTGCCATTTTGTCTAGGAGAGAGCTCTCTTAAGAACAAGATCATTTTGGTGTGCATTGGTTGTTTGCCACAGTTTATCTTTGGGTCACTTATAACCTTTGTTGGCAATGGATGACAACTGGTTCTCAAACACTGTCAATTTGGTCCCTAGAGGTTTAAACCCCTACACACCCATGCACCATAGGTGTTTTCACTTAGTTTTGTTGATTGGACCTCCTCTAAGAATTTAAACTGTGTAGGCATGTACAGACTGTCCCTAACTCTCCTGTCAGTTTTGTTGTACCTGTTGGGCCTGGACAACTTACACCTTTATGACCCCTATTAGTATAGGACGTTTGGTGACCTCAGCAACCTCCCACCATACCTCTTCCCAGCTCTAACCTAAGAAGAATAGAATAGAATTAGGGCTGCAACTAACGATTATTTTCATAGTCGATTATTCTGTCGATTATTTTCTCGATTAATTGATTAGTTGTTTGATCTATAAAAATGTAAAAACATGGTGAAAAATGTGGATCAGTGTTTCCCAAAGCCTAAGATGACGTCCTCAAATGTCTTGTTTTGTCCAAAACTCAAAGATATTCAGTTTACTGTCACAAAGGAGAAAATAAACTAGAATATATTCACATTTAACAAGCTAGAATCAGAGAAATCTTATTTTTTTTAATAAAAAAATGACTCAAACGATTAATCGATTATCAAAATAGTTGGCGATTAATTTAATAGTTGACAACTAATCGATTAATCGATTCATCGTTGCACCTCTAAATAGAATAGTCTTTATTGTCATTATACATGTACAACAAAATTGAATGCAGTCCTCTCAGTGCAAAACATCAGTAAAGTGCAAAGCAGGAAACTAAATATCTATTTGTATAAAAAGTCTCTAAAGTCAATATAAAAATATATAAAGAGGTGGGTTATTTGTTTAAAAAGGAAAGTTGTTTGTTAAAAAACAAAACACAGGCATACCACACAAACAAGACATTCGCTGCATGATTCATCCTTAAACTCAAAACTCAAATGGCATTAAAGGGATATTTCACCACTGGAAAGATCAATAGGTATTTAAATTGGGTCATTTATGTAGTAGAAATGTGAAATAATTTTAGAAAGTTGGTGCCTACTAGACCGAGAAAAGCCAGAAAATGTATTTTTAGCTCATGTGGATGAAAGACAACAACTCCCAGAATGCACTTGCTTCGTTTCCCAACGAGGCCACTCCCAAGCCACGCCTACCGGTTACAGAATGCAGTCAAGTCAAGTGGGTTTTATTGTCATTTCAACCATATACACTGTATAGTGAAACGAAACAACGTTTCACCGTGGCTCAAGTGGTGTTACACATTTAAAATATATAAAAACAACATTTTTTTAAAACGACATTATATAATAATGACATGATATAAAATCGACATACGAGACAGGCTACATTTAGTGCACACACATTATAGACTATACATAAAGTGCAATTACTACTTAAAGTAGAGCATTTAAGACAGACAAGGGACAGGACAGACAACAAAAGACAGGGCATAAGTAGACTTGTAACAGAGCACTGATTGTTATAAGTTAGGTTCACTGTGAGGTGAAGGTAGAATATGAGAACTTTCTTGATATTTGCGTGGTTGAAATCACCAGCAACAATAAATAGTCCATCCGGATGTGCGCTTTGGAGCTCACTGATAGCTCCGTAAAGTTCAGCTAACGCATTGGTAGCATTAGCGCTTGGTGGGATGTAAACACAGAGTATAAACACAGCCGTGAATTTGCGTGGAATGTAGAATGGTCGGCATTTAACAGTCACAAACTCCACCAGCGGTGAGCAGTAGTTGGATACAAGCACCCCATTTCTGCACCAGTCCGTGTCCGTGTTAACATATATGCACAGCCCACCTCCACGAGTCTTACCCGACAGAGCAGCATCTCTATCTGCTCGGAAGGCTAGCAGGCCTGGTAGCTGGATAGCGGAGTCCGGTACACTGTTGTTCAGCCATGTTTCCACAAAAACAAAAGCACAGCAGTCTCTGAACTCGCGTTGGGAGTTTCGTTGAAGTTGGTTGTAGTCCAGTCTGTTGTCTAATGAGCGGACATTTGCAAGCAGGATGGATGGGATAGGTGGCCGGCTAGCGTTAGCTTTCCACCTAGCACGAACTCCTGCCCTCATTCCGCATTTCCTCTTTCTCGCACACCGCTTTCGATGTCTCCTTCCCCGGCTAGCAGCATCAAGCAACACCGCTGGCTGGGGTGCTGGTCTGTCTCTAGCAGGCGAAGCTCGCGTAGTGTGTCGAGTATTCCGTCTGTAATAAAGTTTCCTGCATATTCTCCGATCTGTACCAATGTGTCCCGGTGGTGAACGTGCGGTATTTTGAATGCACATAATTGCAAGGTTGCTGCTGAAAAGAGAGAGCCTGTTAGCTTAGCTTCAAGATGGCTGACACTCAACTCACATCGGGTAGTGACAGTCCCACCCCCTATGGGCGGGTTGAAAACATGCAGAACTAGCTACTGGCTGTAGTCTATAGCTTCTGGCCAAAAAAGCCTCCGATGACGCAAAATGACGATTTTTGCGTCATCAAAAATCGTCAGCTTTTTTGAGGCAGCGAGAGCTATAAAGATCATCCAAGGAGGGGAGAGGGCAGTCAATGATCTTCTGGGCGGTGGTGACGACCCTCTGGAGTGCGTTCCTCTCTGCTGCCATGCAGCTGGCAAACCAAACGAAGAGATCTAATCAGCCAAAATAACTGAAAACACCTGTGAGGGTGTGCATGGTCTTCTTAGCTAAAGCAGCAGCCTGAGCCTTTATGTCACTTTCTTGCATTTTCCCCGCTGTGACATCTGTCTAATTTTGACATCATATTATGAGGTGAAAAAAATCTATAATGTCATCTGTAAAACTATGCTAAGGGGTCATTTTGGCTGGCTGGAATTCTCTTAATTTGATTATTGTAGCTAACCAAAGTGTAATGCACTTTCACCAGCCTTATGGGAGGAAAAGGGAAGAAGAACACACACAGTAGTTGTCTTCTACCAATCAGTTGATGTCATTACAGATTAGTGGATGGCAGGAGTAGTCAGTAGTCAGTCAGTGAAACAAATATCTCTGATTATCTATCGTTAATTGCGCCTGGCAATCTCGCCTTCATTAAAACAAATGTCCACATGAGTGCACAGGGTGAAAGGGGAACAGAGAGGGCAGTATCCCTCTATCCCGAAACCATGGACCCTGCTGTGAACTGTTTTCATAGTGTTTTTATGGGTCCCATTTGGCACCAAAATGTGTGTATGCAATGGTCCAGGTTGGGGACACAGTCAAGTAAACTACGTGTGAACTATTAAGCTGGGCTCTTTGAGAACCAAGCGAGTCGGAGTACAATGTTTGTGTGATGTTTTTGTCTATTGTCTTTTCTATAATACAGTTTTCATTGGTCTGCTTCTCTCCCTTCTTTCTCTCCCTTCTTCCTTCTAGTTCTTGTAAGGACTGGGTTGTGTGCCACACTGGTATAGTGTTGACTAAATCACTCCTTCTCCTCTTCTACCCATTTCCTCTCCGATTCCCCCTTTGTCCCTGCACTTTACATTTTGGGACATCCTAAGACAATTACAGTATGGAACCCAGTGTTTCCCACAGATTAGAAAGCAATTTGTGGCGGGGGTGGGGTGTAGTCTATGTGTGGGAAACACTGGAACCAGACCTATACTTTTTATAGTAAATAACTACCTGCACCGTGAAGGGTTCTGTGGACTGTACTACATGGGCGTAGCAATTTAACCCACAGATTTCTTTTTTTTAAGATTATTTTTTCGGGCATTTTAGGCCTTTATTTCCATAGGACAGATGAAGACATGAAAGGGGAGAGAGAGGGGGAATGACATGCAGAAAAGGCCGCAGGTCGGAGTCGAACCTGCAGCCGCTGCGTCGAGGAGTAAACCTCTATATATGTGTGCCTGCTCTACCAAATGAGCTAACCCGGCCACAACCCACAGGTTTCTAAAGAGATGTTTTGAAGCTTGAACTTGGGTTTTCTGCCCGCCACCATGTTTGTCAGTTATTATAGTCAGAAAATCTGAATGTCGAGCAACCAAACACACAATTAAGTATTAAATATGTTTTACATAAAACATTTATTTAAAAATTGCTTCGAAGATGTACATCAGAAGTATTGACATTAGCAGTAGGTACTGATACTCTGAGACTCTGCTTCATGTCGACATTAGAGGAAATTTATGTTACGGTTCTCGTGCATTGGTTTTAGGATCCAGCAAATTTACTTTGTGTTGAGGAGAGGACTGTCCTAGCTCCCTACATCATTAAAAGACCCTTCTGTCTATCTTACTCTGCTGAAAATGTTACCCTTGTTTTCTTTAAGTATATTTGTGTAGCTGTGCTGGATGAAACCTTTTTTAAAAAAATCTTTTCTTTTCTTTAGTCTCAAAGAATGTCACTGTACTTTTTAATAACTTTTAAGTGCTTACACCCTGAGGTTTGTCATAGACATTTTCTGTACTGTACATCCTCTTTGTAGTAAATTGTTCTGTGTTGCCACACTGAAGCCTGGCATAGTGTTTCAAGAAGCCAATACGGAAGAGTGGTGATGCTGTGAAGGCCGCCGTGCTGTACTGCCCTGGAGTCTGGGTTTTACAATAGTAAACCTTGTTTGACTGTGGTAATTATAGAGGACAGAGTGTAATGTAACTATAGCTTAGCTCTCTCTGCCAGCTGCCCTCTGGCCATACACAAACTCATCCACAGTCACATATAAGTGCATACATTCGCAGACTTGTACTTGCATACACACATACAGTATGTCGTTGTTGATCATAATTTACATACTGTTCAGAACAGCTGCAAGCGTGTGTGTTTGGGCATGTGTGTCTGCCAGGTGGTTGGGAGCACTGGCAGGTGTTTGCTCTCTTGCTGGCAAGTGCAGCTGGATTGTGCCACAGCTGTGTGTGTGTGTGTGTGTGTGTGTGTGTGTGTGTGTGTGTGTGTGTGTGTGTGTGTGTGTGTGTGTGTGTGCGCGTGCGTGCGTGCGTGCGTGCGTGCGTGCGTGCGTGCGTGCGCGCGTGTGTGTGTGGTTCTGCACCTGGACACAGCTGGAGTGTGTGGTAGCACAGTAGCTAATAGCGGACTTATTTCCTTGCCAGACATTTAACATGTAACTTATGCTGTTAGCTGACTGGATATTATTCATTGCTATTAAATGCTTCTCATTAGTCTTGCTCTTTTAGACCTCCCAAGTGGTGCTGAAGGTCTGTGTGAATGTGATTCTTCGTTCTTAGGGTCTTCCTCCTCATATCCCACTTTCACTTTGCTCTTGCATTCTCTTCCTGCCTTCCTGTTCTCCCTCTTTTGTCAATATGACACTAAAGCCGTTGTCCGTGACAGATATGTTCTCGCTTACTGGAAAGAAATACTCTGTTTGAGTATGATGTCTGTTTGATTTAGACGAAGGTGGTACTGGCTAGAGCTTGCAGCAGACAGAACATGACGCGGATTACACTGCGTCACGGAGCCGTTCATTATATGGTCATTAACAACAGTTCCTTAAATTTGTCTAACGAGTTCGGTGTCAGCCCTTTACCAAAAGAAGTTCCCGAATCTCGTTGTCTCTTCAGTTAGACATTTGCGTTCCTTTCTTCATGTAAATCACCCTCCTTCTTCACCCTAGGATGTCTGTTTTCTTCCCGGTTTACGCGAGCTTCATTAAATGTCATCAACACGCTCTCTCGCTTGCTGTGAATTTCCACACATTTAATGCAATCGGAGATTACAAGGATTTTGTACTAGGGAGCTGGCAAGGTAAACATTGTTTGATGTCACATTTACATACATACATCTCTGACAGGCAATGTCTATAATGTTAGGTTTGCAGTGCATGTGCAAAACCAGCTTAATGGGGTAAAAAGAAGGAAGACTAACTCTCACCCTGTTGTAAGGACAACTGGAGATGGAGCTAAAATAGTCCCCCTGTAGTGGACTAAATATATTCCACAACTCTCTTGCCCTACACTCAGCACACAGACAACCACTGGCTCCGACCAACCAGCAGCTAGACAGCTTCACCCTCTTTCTGTCAGCCAACCAGAGGAGAGATAATGATTAACATTACTGTTGATCTTCTGGGAGCTTATTTTGGCTGAAGAAGACATTCCCTTCCTTGGATTACTCCCTCCTCCCGTCAGCACCCCCAAGTCCTGGCCCTGAACACCCCCACCCCCACACATGCCCCAGCCACCTGGTCTCTCACATACTCAGCTTATCCTGCCAGCTCCAGGACAGCTGGGAAGAAGGAGACAGAGAGGGACTTTTGGACTGAGCATCCCATGAGGCTACTGTAGAGATACCTCTGGAAGAATTCAGTTCACAGACAGTAGCCCTGACACATTTATTATTATGAGGTCTCTACAAAAGTGCTAAATGTGCTAAAAGTAGATCTTCAGATCAGAGTGACCACATAATGGTGGCACTTATAAAGTACACTAATTGCTGTCATATACTTTGTACTGGAATCTTTAGCTGTTGCTTGTTTGAAAAGCTGTCCGCAGTTGTCTCTGTGTAAATTGCATACACAAGGTTAACATTTGATAAAGACTTAGTTTGTGTGGTGATTCAGTTAGTAATCTGGAGGATCATGCAAACAAAGAAAGATTAGTCAGAGGGTTAGCCAGATGGTGTAGACTTCAGATGCTCTCATCAGCCAACCCACGAGTGGACATAAACATAAACATGAACACAAATGCATGAACACACACAACCACACAGACATAGTCAGGAGTTACAGGGACTTTGTAAATAGTTTCCATGGGTGAGAGTCTCCCACACTGACATGACCATCCTATGAGTCAGACACAAACCGATACAGTTTCTCCATCTGTGTGACAGATAGCTACCACAGATACTTCCCGAAGGCCTGTCAATATTTATTTGCTTCTTTTTGCTGCTGTCCCTTTCAAGTATGCCATTTGCACTGTTGAAATGTTACTAATATAGATTTCATATGGCTGTTTACCACTGCTGATCATGTCTGTGACATTTGACCTGCCAACTTGGCCAGTGGCATTTCCCACATGGTCAGGAGTTGTGTACAATGTGGACCAATGGGCTTGTCACGGTTAATGTGCAGAGCCCAGCCTCAAGGCCACAGTGAAGTAGCCAGAGTGGTAAGCCACCAGAGTAGAGTTAACGTGTTGTAAATGATTTCCAAGCTCCTTGCAGCTGCACAGTTACTTACTGTACATGACGATAACAAGGTGTTGTATCAAGATTTATTGGCAGCATCAGTTTTAGTTTAGATCCTTTACCATTAAAGTTACAGAGTGAAGAATAAGATGTTAAAATCTGGTGTTTCCTTCTCAAAGAGAGACCCTGTTATAAAATGCTTAAGTTGCTATGTAACCCCACAGAGACAGAGGAGTTCTAGATGTTTTTATGTTCTTCTCTTCTACGGGGGGCTATAAAAATAGCACTTGGCTCAAGTTAGGTGTCAGAGGTCTTCTCCTCTCTCCCATTTTTTTTTTCTCTTTCTTCTTCTTACCGACTCTGTCTTCTGTCCATCTCTCTCCTTCTCTCCCCTGTCCCCCATCACCTCACTCACCCCTCCCCCCTTCCTTCTTTCCCCCTTTCTCCCCTCTTTTTCTTTCTCATTTCCCCCCTCCTCTTCATCTTTCCCTGTGGTATTAGCAGGGCCACATGTTGCTGCGGCCTCTCCTGGTGGTGTGAGCCCCATGGCAGGCCCTGGCTCCAGGCTGACGCGTAGCTGTGTGTGTGTGTGTGTGTGTGTGTGTGTGTGTGTGTGTGTGTGTGTGTGTGTGTGTGTGTGTGTGTGTGTGTGTGTGTGTGTTGTGTGTTGTGTGTTGTGTGTGAGGCCACTAACACAGTAACCTGATAGTGGTGCGGCTGAGTAGTACAGAGCGGAGCAGTGCTGTGATTTATCCCGCGGGCCCAGCAGATGGCTGCAACAGGAGTTTGTTTAAGTTTGCTTCAGAGCCGGGCAAGCAGCCAGGAGCATAGAGAGGGCCTGCCAGAAAAATGTTCACTGACTCTGGATGCCTAACCACACTACTCCCCCTCTCCTCTCCCTTCTGCCTCCCCCTAACCCCTCACAGCCCCTCAGTCCAACACACACACACACACACACACACACACACACACACACACACACACACACACACACACACAGACACACACACACACATGCTCTTGCAGACTTACTGTCGCTACTCTCCTTTTACCCCTCTCTAATTTCTTTCTTTCCTCCCATCTGCTTCACACACATGCTTACATACATATGCACACTCACACGTGCTCATACACACACACACACACACACACACACACACACACACACACACACACACACACACACACACACACACACACACACATTAGTTTGTGCATGCTTCTCTGTCCCTGGTGGAGACATGATCTCACACCTCAGGAGGGGGAATTAAAGACTAAGGAGGTGTCCATTCTGGTGGGGGTCTTCTGAACAAAACCATATGACCAACACTTTTCCTCTCACACTGGAAAAGAGAACTATCTATTTTGCAAAACCACAAGCAGAAGACCACATGTACAACCATGCACAACTTTGCACTGTGCACACAAAGCACATTTGGTTTCTGGTTTTGATGCACCACCTTTTCCTCCCCCGCTCTGATGCAAGGTCTCGCTCTCTGTTTGCCAAAGTGATGACAAGTCCTGTCACATCGCCTCAGGTCACCCAGGTGATAACTCTTGACCTCCCTCTTCACACATCAGCCCCGCTCTTTCTACCTTATCTCTCTCTGGTCCATTCCTGGTCTTTTCCTCTCCCACATATATTCCTCTTCTAGACACAGAGTTCAGCAACAAAAATGTAAGGTCACTCACTATGCTTAAATCAGATGAAGCACGCACACATCAAAGCAAGACACAGTAAAGTCAATGGGCACTTTTTAAGACTGACTCAGTGTGCAAATTTGGAAAAGGTTCTTTGTCAATATATTGTCTGGTGCCAAAGTTTGAGTAGCTGCTTGAACTTGGGATTTTTCTGTACTCTGTTTATTTTGTTTACTTTTAGATGTTATACTTTACCAACCACAAAATGTAATGCAAGTCAATTCCCTCTCTGTATAGTTTATAGTTGTCTCTGTAATATTTTCATCAAATATCAAAAATATCAAATTTTTTTTTTTTATTGAAATATCTAAAATTAGTCCTGCCACTTGTCTGCCTTCTATCAATGTAGCGTCTTACTGTATATATTGTTGTATGATTTCATTACATTTAGATATTTGCATTTCCATTAATAAAATCACTATAATCCAAGCATTTTAATGCAGGGGCTTCATGTTTATGTGTGCACATACAAACATACTGTATGTACAGTGACTCTGATGAGTCTCAGGGTAAAATCTATGAAAGGTAATCATTAAAGATTAGCTGTGAGGCCACATAACCATTGGAATATCTGAGTCAGTTACCAGATCTCTATATTTTATTAATTTAGGATACTTAGGTTACCACTGGCTGTGACAAACATTGGCCAGGGATGAAAGTGTTTGTGTGAAAGTGTGTGTATATAGATTTGTGTGTGTATAGTGAACAGTTCTGTGTGTTTATCTTTTTATGACTGCATGCATGTGTCACAGCATGACTAATTTGTCTTCTTTCACAACATTATTCTGAACAATAGCATACACATCCACACACGCATGTTCCTTATTGTTTTCTTTTCTCCTCTAATTGATTAAAAACATACTTACTGTGGACCCGTTTACAGTATTGAGATCATTTCCTCCCTCCAGTTCATCCATTTTTACATCCACCTCTTTCTCTCACTTTCATGTTTATTTGATCACTTGCTGCTGTAGTTTCTTTGTTTCATTCTCACCGTCTCCTAACCTCTGTCCAGTGTCATCAGTGGCTTTTCTACTTCGGAGACAGTGATTCGACTGGGCTCAGTAATACTGATATTATCATATGAGAGAGCATGAATAAGGTCACTGACATAGACTGAAGCCGTGCAGCCACTAAACCCACATAAACCATGGAGTGAGAGGACATCCTTGTGTTTGTGTGAGTGTGTATGTACTGACTGAGTAATGTGTGTTTGTATGTATGTATGACTAATTGTGGAGGCTGTCAGGGCCATTGTGCTTTGGCTCAGATCCTTATTTCCTCTATAGCAACATAAGTCATTCCTACTGCCAAGTTGTGCCTTCAGGTCAGAGACATACAGCTGAATGTTATCTGTGTTGTGTAAGCCTGTAAGAGTGTGTTGAGGACAAGAGTGGTATGTTTGGCTTCCTGGATGTATCAGCTGCTTACATAACATATAACAGCTTTCTTGAATTTAGGGTTTCATACTTTTACCGATCTGTTGGTGGATAGATGTGTAGTAGTATAAGTATGAAGCAATTTAATTGATCATGATAATACGTTGGTCCTTGTAGTCTTCTTAGTGTCGCCTTTAATGTTTGTCTCCTGGATGAAAAATGAAATGATGCTTTGAACATTGGTAGCTGACCTGTGACATCACCAACCAATGTTTATTTTAAGCAACAAAATAATACCCATCTCATGCCAACTACACTGTGCCTCTGTCTATTAAATTGACAAATAAAACAATAGTTTTAGCTTTTTGCGGGACATAATAACTATAGTATGCCATATTTGTGCTGGTTACTATAGTATCTAATTGAACGTGCTATCACAATTAACACTTATTATTCCTGCAATGTTTAGGGAGACCTTTCTGTGTGACCTCCCCTCTCTGCTACTGCACGCATGTCTTTTTGAAAACAACTTCAAATGCAGACAAGCTACACATCAAACGGAAAGGACGAAAAGAGGAGATGGGTAAAGAAGAGAGAATTCTTTATTAGGCTTCATATCCGCCTGCAGCTCTGCTCCTTGATACCCTCGGAGGAGATCGGAAGTGAGTGGGTCACAGGTCAGGTAGCTTAGCAGCCCACAAATGAATATTTATCTGTCAAGGTTACACTCAGTTGACACAAATGCACTTGTACCAGACTTATTACCTTACCTACGTGTGCTTATGTCCACTCATTACCTTCATAGTTGGCAGAATTTCAAAGTTCAAAGTTTTTTTTTTTTTTTCCAGTGGAAATTAAAGGCTTTTTGAAAAAGGCTTTTTGAATTCTCATAGAACAGGTTGAAAAATAAATACTTCATTGTCCAGTTGTTTGAATTTACACCAAGGTGTCTTTAACAGTTGTTGAAACCAATACATACAGCTTTTTAACTGTAATTGTAATACCAGTCTGATATTGTATCCTTTTTATAAGCCCATTACTTTGTGCTGTTGTTAAATTTCATGACTAGATCTGTGAGATTCATTAGTAGTCCTCCTAGCAGTCTTTTACCATACATGTTTTTGTAACTAAAATAACCTTGTGTCATCTTTGATCTCTCATCCAATGTGGCTCAAATCCAGTCCTCTGCAGCTCTATGAATACAGTGATGATGGGCAAAATCACGTGGATCTGTGTGGATTGTGGATCCTTTAGGGAATGACATTCATAAGATCTTATTACCCATGTCCTCACTGCCCTGTGTATACAGTATGATAACACTGTGTGTTTGGTCCAGGACAGATGGGGGGGTTTTGCATGCCGATTGTTGTCCACTTGTTGGTTTGCCTGAGGAAAGCGCTAGGCACAGCAATTTCTACAAACCAGAGCCTCAGACAGACTGACGTTGGCCGAGGATTGATCAGATGCTGTTTGACTTCCACTCAATAAGGAACATGTGTCCTCAGTGCTGGACTGATTGCAGGCTCTGGACGGGCTCCCACACTGCACAGCTCCACAGGTGTCAGAGTTGTTCAGGGTTGTGTGTATAAGCCTGTGATTGTGTTAAAAAAGCCAGTGTTAGCTTTTATGTTCGTGTGCACACATGTGAGAGTGTTTTGAGCACCGAAGCATCTTGAGTGAGTGTCTGTGTAGATCAAAGCCTTTTATCTCTGTTGTTTTGCAGTACTTGGCTGAGTCAGTGTGTGTGTGGAGTCGTGGAGCTGCTTTTATGGAGTGTTGCTGAGTCGGCCAGTGGCCAGAGCCTACATGCATGGCTGTGGTCCTGTTGGATCTCTGTGATAGGCTGTTAAAGCTGACTGACAGCCCTGCTTTACAAGCTGCTATGCATCAACCCATAGACCTGCTGCAACCGTGGGAACACAGACACGTTTGTGTTTGAGAATGTGTGTGCATGTATGCGTGTGTGTGGCAGAGTCAGTGAGTAGTGGGGGTCAGTGTGGAGCAGACACAGGGCCTGCTGCTGAGTGATAAGGCCTGCTGACCTTGTAACCTCGAGCTTGCTGTGATGAGGTCATCTCAAATTACACCTAGCCAAATGTTCCCTGTCTGCTAGCATTCAAACAGGAAGGTCTACCTCTGGAGCAGAAACCTTTTTCTATCCCGGTGATGGATGATGGTCCAACCTTATGTCCAACAAATGGACAAACACACTCTCGTGAGCACACAGTGTACTGCTGGGAATCTGAGGCTAAATCATGATATCATACTATCACAATGTTTTTACAACATGGTATTACCATACAGATTCTGTTTAACTTTAGGAGGAAAATATACCCCAAATTGGCAAAATATTTTTTGCAAAATCATGAATCTATCAAATACTGTATTTATTTTCTGCATTATGAGGAGCTTTCTGTTTCATAGAGGTTTATAGAAAGCAAAGATGATACAGTGTACACCAGCAAGTAGAGGAAAAGGCTACATGCCTTATGTTGCAGTAAAAGCAAGAGACACCTCTGCCTAAATATCACAACAGACCATACTGGTGCCTGTATACCAAGTATATATAGTATATAAATTCTTTATTGCTTGACTTGTACCATAATATATTGCAATCTTGATTATTTCTCACCAGTGATCTAGTACAATGTTCAGAAATGGGGAATTCACTTGTTTTGTAATTTGTTACCATGCTATGTTCCAACTAAACCGGAATTACAGTACATTTATTTACATTTATGTAAATTCAAAAGCTGACAGATGTTTGTGGTGGGTGTAGCTCAGATGGAAAAGCAGGTTAGCCCATAGTTGTAGATTGGCTTGATCCATTTCTCCATGTGTCAGAATGTCCTTGGGCAAGACGCTGAATGTCTAAATTGCTTCCCAGATATAAGTTTCTTTGGCTAAAAGTGTCAGCCCAAGTCATGTAAAGTTAAAAAATGTGGAATCTATCCTTTTTTACATTTCCCTCCATTACCCATTACAGTAAGCTCCTGACTGATCATGTATGTAAACCTGGTGTGTGAATAGGAGGTATGCAGTAGGTAAGGGCGGGGGTCATGTGTATGGAGTAGCGGAGTGTGTGTGTGTGTGTGTGTGTGTGTGTGTGTGTGTGTGTGTGTGTGTGTGTGTGTGTGTGTGTGTGTGTGTGTGAGTGTGAGTGAGTGAGTGAGTGTGTGTGTGTGTGTGTGTGTGTGTGTGTGTGTGTGTGTGTCTTGAGGTAAATATTTGAGGATTGCAGGAACCATTAGGAGAGGGTCTGTCTTAGATGGGCTAATGAGGCCAAGGATGACGTCAGCTTTACCTCAGAGGATCACAGAGAGGGAGCCAGGAGGGATAGTTTGTGTGTGGGTGTGTGGCACAGTGCAGTTAGTGTGCACACAATGGCAAATATTTTCCTACATTCAGAATAGAGTTAAGTGAATTACTGATCTTGGATGTGAGTTGTTTGTGTGTGTGTTTATTTAAAGTTAAATTTCCCAGCACTTTGCTTGTGCCATCCCCTTAATCACATTTCCTCCACTGCTTCCAGTGGCACCTGGGTTGTGCTTAATAACATGCATCCACATGTTTCAAATACTGATAGATTCACTGATAGTATTAAAAAAAAGTTATGTTAACTATTATTTTGTTACTTTTGGTCTCTTGCTCTCAACAAGTTTAAATGCCAGACAATGTTTGGACTAGCTTGACAATGACTTTCTTTTAAGCAACTGGCTGGGTAAACAGAACCTCGCTCAGTCTGGCTATCTCTATCTTTGTCTTTCTTAGTTTCTCCCTCCCTCCTTCATTCTCAACTCTAAATCTTCCTCCTCCTCCTCATTCTTTACCTCCTCTGTCTCCCTTTCAGTGCAGATCAAGCCAATCTTTTCTGGCGCCAATGACCCTTCTTTTCTTTTCCACTTATGGAGGAGTCAGATTTATTGGTCCAATGTTTATTTTCATAACCAATTTGTTTTAGTTTTTCATTACTTGTGTATTAACATTAGCAGAGTGGCTTTTCTGCATGTTCAGTGGTAAAAGGAAGTCAGTGGCATGAACTGCATAGCAGGCGAACTGGGTGCAAAGCGTGCGTTTACATTTGTGTGTGTGTGCACTTGGATATGTGTGGGTGTGTGCATGTTAGTGCACGATCCAGGCACAGATGTTCTCAAAGGATCCAGTTTTTAGCCAGTAGTTCTCCCTCTCCCCTTGCAGAAAAAGGGAAGTGTCTAATAAAAGGCGGGTGTACGAGACTGAGTGAGTCATACACACACGCACAGAAAGAGTCTGCCTCCCTCGACCTCTCTGAGCTTGTGAGAGCAAGTGAGTGAGAGAGCGAGGCAGGAAGCAGGGAGGGAGGCTATGCCAAGCTGGAGCTGAATTCCTGCCAAGAGTCTACTTGTTTGCTCGTCTGGCTGGAGCCAGAGGCTGACCTTATTAGCTAGGAGGGCAGCCGTCTTATTAAAACACATCTGGCGCTCAGGGAGCCCAAATAGTCCTCATATTGTCTTCCTGCTTGCTCCTGACCTTGCGTTACCTAGCAGGAATGCTGACAAGGGCTTCACGCATCTGTTGAGAGTTTCACCAGGGTCTTTCTCCCCCTCCTCCCCTCCTTTCCACCCTCGCTGTCTTTGCTGGCGCCTGCACGGTAGCTCTGTGGGACCTGTTTTTCTTCCTCCCCCCCCTTTTTCCTTTTCCCTCCCACCCTTTTCCATACACACCCCTGAACACCGCCACCACTCTTCGGCGTAGTGTCCTGGTACCCCCCATGGTGCGAAGTTTTTTCCTGCCAGGTTGCTGTGTCTATACAATTATTCCTGTGTGTATTTGTTTTATGAGGGGCTGTAACCTGGTCCTGTTTAAATAGCTCATTGCTGGTTATTTTAAAGTGTGAATGCTGCCGCGTCCTGGGGCTAGTCTTTATTGTCTATTTAGAGAGTTTTTTTTTTTTTTTTAATTGTATGTATGTACAGTTTCTTACAAGATAGGAGTTGTAGGTAGAGACACAGAGACCTATGCTTTTACTGTACTAGAACCAGATCCTAGCAGGCTTGACAATGGATACACTGCAGTTGCTTGGTGTTTGTGTGCTGCGTTCACTTACAATGCAATTACAATACAAGACTTGTGCTAGTTTTTTCTGGGGCCCCCCTCCCATGTAGGGTTTTAAGTCAAATCATGTTTTCTTTTTGGGTATGTCAGATGTTCACTGTGAGAGCTCTGCCTCACTGATACTTGCAGTATAGGTCTAGGTGGGCCGCAGCTCACTGGCCTGGAAACAACACTATCATTACCAGACTTCACACCTGTGAGTACCTGTAAGCTCAGCTGCTGCAGATGGATGTGACCACTGTTACAGTCACTGCTTTTTCTCTCCCACAGCTTTACCCCATTCACTTTGACTTGTTCCACTGTCAAAGTTGTTGGTTGTTGTTGGTCACTTTGCACCATGCTCAAATTGTGTCTGTGCTGCAGTGGTAACTGTTTCTGCTGGTGTGTGCCGTTTGACCCCTCAGCATCCTCTGATTTCAGTGTGGCTTTGTACTTCAACTCTAACCCTAGATGCCCTTCTGACCCTGCCTCCTTACAATACCCACCAGTTCACCTGATCCTGTTACAACATCCCTCTCCTCTCCTCTCCTCTCAAGGGAGAAGGATGAAAAAAAGATGGATGTAAAAAATGAGAGCGACAAGGAGGTGAGGGCCAGCGTGTTGATTTCTCTTTGTGGTGAGTAGCGGTTGTGAAATTATTGGAGACTACAGCCTTTAAATAGATGAACATGAGCAATATCAGTTTGCATGAGCAAACAATGTGTGTTTACAGTGACAAAGCTGAGCTGAACATCTGTTTGATGATGGAGTCTGGACTCACTCATCTTACTCATAACATCATTCAATCCCTTCCTCTCTTTCTTCTCTCTCCATCCTCTGGCTACTCTGAACATCTTGTATTTCTTTTTCATCTGTCTGGCGTGTGTGCAAAAGCTTTATACAGCTTTTGTTTGGTTCTGCTCAGTCTCCACACCCAATAGCTCTGTGTATGTCTCCACTTTTCTCAGGCTGACTTTCTCTTTTCCAGTGTAACACCATCGCTAGTGATGTGTCATTTGCAAGCGTACGTACATTCCCTCCTCTGATGCAGATCAGAGCACCACTGGGGATCTGTGTTTAGTTTTCACACAAACACACACGCACGCACGCATGCATGCACACACACTTGCCTGCTCTCCAACCTTAATTCACTCATGATCTGCAAAAGCTCTGTCATCAACCGGACGCTCTGCTCTGAATGGCTGCGTGTACATTTTCTTTTAGAAACATCCCTGCTGTAAACTGCAACGCAGCAAGGAATTCGCTCTAGCCTGGGGTTGACAGACAGACAGACGGACAGACAGAGACACACACACACACACGCAGGACACGCAGGACACGCAAGATAGAACAGCACTATATTGTGTCACCATCAAGTGTAGCTGGTAAAGCAATTAGAGCTCTTGACCAAGTCTGACCACCAACTCTTTCATCCCCCCATTAAACACACACACACACACACACACACACACACACACACACACACACACACACACACACACACACACACACACACACACACACACACACACACACACAGGCCAAGGCCTCTGATAAAAGCTTTTATTTTTTTTTTTATTGGCTCCAAATCCTTTTACACTCATATCAGCGGCTGTGTTTTTTATGCAGGCGTATAGCCACACCTTTATGCCATACATCTATACATGAGCGAGAGAGAGAGAGAGAGAGAGAGAGAGAGAGAGAGAGAGAGAGAGAGAGAGAGAGAGAGAGAGAGAGAGAGTTAGTTGACCGGACAGACCCTGCATCCTCTGGGGAGATTCCAGACATTCCTCTACTTCCCTGCCCACCACAAAGAGACCCATTCCCCAAGGCTCATCACAACTCTGCCTCGTTACACACACACACACACACACACACACACACACACACACACACACACACACACACACACACACACACACACACAAAATCCTTCTTCTACTGTATCTTTGTTTCAGAGGGCACTGTTGCAGCATAAAGTTAAAGTAAATTACTAAAACCGAAACAGCTAATCTAAACAAGAAAGATGGATTGATACCCTCTTCATTGTAGAGTGGTGTGTGTGTGTGTGTGTGTGTGTGTGTGTGTGTGTGTGTGTGTGTGTGTAATGGATGGGTTGTACTGTAAAGTGGGGGTCTCTTCCTCCCTCCATTGATAGAATAAATAGCAGAGCTTCCTCCCTCTGCTCTGACTCTTCCTGTCATCCACCTGGTCAAGGGAGGAAAAGACATGCCACTTCCATACCTCTATCACTCTCGCCGTTTCTTTTATTTTGCAATAATCGTTTGTCTGTTTCACTTGTAATTTTTTTTATCTGTGAAAATCCAAATCTGTGTTGCCAAAAAACATGCAAACAGCAAAAAAAAAAAAAAAGAACAAATTACAAAGGTAACCCACGATCTCTATTTTCTATTTATCATACACTTTTTATAAGCATATACATGCAGGCCAAGGTGGTGTTTGTGTTAACTGTAAACTGATTATACCTGTATGTCTTTACAGACGTGTGTGTGTGTGTGTGTGTGTGTGGTGGCCAGATCCTCAGCATGGGAACAGCTGTTCAGAGCAGCGCTGGCCACACACACATGGGTCTGATTAGCACTTGGTGACTCCCTCCCTTCCTCCCTCCTGCCCTCCCTGCTCACCTCCCTCCCTTTTCAGTGGGGGCCGCGGCATGCTGGCGGCACCAATAATTTTAATGCCTAGTCTGAGTCTGCCAGGAGCACAGGCATCCGTGTGCGCACACACACTGCACACAGAGAAACACAAACACACGCACAAACACACGCACAAACACACGCACAAACACACGCACACACACACACACACACACACACACACACACACACACACGCACACATACACACGCGCGCACGCACACACACACACACACACACACACACACACACACACACACACACACACACACACACACACACACACACACACACACACAGCCACAGAGTCTTGCCAAGAGAGGGAGCACAAAGCTCTCATGCTTTGATCTGCTCTTTTCCTTTTTCCTTTCCCTCCCCTCTCTCCCCACTCTCTCTTTCTCTCTCTGTTTACCCCTGACCTTCTCCTCCTCCTCATCCTCCTCATCTTCATCCCTCCCACTCCACCACAGATGTTCTACCTTAACAAGTTTAGAGTTTATGTGTGGGGGTCTTCATGTCCTGTACTGCTGTACACTAATCCCCTTGTAAATGTTATATATTGCTCTTGCCTATTTTTTCTCCCTCTCCCTGCCTGTCTTTGGCAGATCCTTCCATCAGTCATGTTGTCTCTTTGTCTTAACGGAGCAATTCAATTACTTCATTGGTGTAACAGCAATTAGGCTGTAGCAACAGACAAAAGTTAAATTGTATAACTATCTATCTAGCGATCTATCCTTCTATCTTTCCATCTATCTTTGTCTTTTTTGTCAGAGCAAACATTTATGTCTCTGTCGTCTTTGATACTACAGTCCAGGAGGAAATGTCTTTCTGAGGCAGATTCCACATGGAACTGATAACAGAGGAGTGGGTGTAATAACTCACAGAGGGAGATAAGTGTATGAGAATAAGAGAAGGGAGACGATTAGGGGGGCCAAGGATGGAGAGAGGAAAGGCTGTGAGAAAGGTTGAATAGTACAATTGTAGTCCTGGAGGGACAGGAGGATGAGGAGGTGAAGGATGATGGCAGATGATCAGAAGAGAGTGAAGAAACAGCATGTGGGACAAAAAGATGACATGCAAGGGAGAGTAAAAAGGAGAGAGGGAGAGAGAAAAAAGTGGCCACCATGACTCATGTGTGGCTCCACTTACTGCATAGCCCCAGTGTGTGTGTGTGTGTGTGTGTGTGTTTATATCCCGATCAACTAAAGCAAGACCTTGACATTAAACTTTAAGTAGGGTGAACTGAGTGTCAAGTGCATAGAGTACAATCTCCATACAAACCAAAATGTGTTTTATTTGTGCTGTAGAACAAACAAGAACTATATTTGAAGAACTATATATATCATGCAGTGCATAACCTTTTTATGAACAAAAGAAAAAATGAAAATGGCCTATATGCACAGCGCACAGTGAATTTAAATTAATATTTAAGTAAATGTGACATCAGGAATTTTAGAATTTCTTTCTTTCTGTCCGTCTTACTGTCAGTCTCTCCATCTTTCCCTGTCTCTGTACTGTATGTAATGCTTATTATCATGAAGTGCTGTGCGACAAATAGATATCCAGTTAGAGAATTTGTGGCCGACTCCAAAGATCAAAACCACCGGTGTCTGCCTTCGCTGTTTGATTTGTTCCAAGTAACTGCAGTCTGGACAGATTCTCTGTTTCTGTTTCCTTATGCTGGAGACGTCATGGAATTTATTTTTATTTAACTCTTAATTTTTTACATGCATGAGTGAAAATCGAGTTTGTCCTTTTTTAAACGACATTTCAACATCATTAGAGGTTATCATAGGATGCAAGTAGAGGGCTGCATTGGGATTGGGTCCCGCCGTGTCCCGCGGGACCCAACGCAAGTTTTAACTTTGCTGCGGGCGGGCGGCTAAAAAAAACACTGCGGGATCGGGATGTAGCCTGGAACCCCCCCACGCCAGCAGAAACCATAGATATACATATATACTGACTGAGTATATACTGTATAGGCCATCTATGAGCAGACACCAGCGTGTCTGAGCCTCCCAGGACGGGGGAGCTCCGAGCCAAGGCTCCGTCCACCGTCTGCTCGCTCCCTCATCCTCGGCTCCCTCCTCCCCCCCTCTCCCTCTCCTCTCTCCCTCATCCTCGGCCCCTTCCTCCCCCTCTCTCCCTATCCTTCTGCTCCTTCCTCCCCGTCTAACAGCAGCAAGCACCTGCCTTCTTTGCCTTCATCTTCTCCCTATTAACCTATAAAATGACGTGTTTTCTCATGCGGGACGGGAGAAGACACAACGTCAGTGCATCTCTATTATTGTGCGGGCATAAATTCTCAGAGTTTTGCGGGTGCGGGCGGGAGTGGACGTACACATTGCGGGAGCGGGCGGGAGTGTAACACACATGTTGCGGGTGCGGGCGGTAATGGTCAGAAATTCGCCGGGAGCGGGCGGGAGCGGGATGAAGAAAACAGTCCCGCGCAGGGCTCTAGATGCAAGTGCTTCTTGGCAGTGACAAGTGTGCAAAATATGTAATGATATCATTAGCCACCAGATGGGGACAGTGCTCCACTCAGGACAGGTCTTGAAGCTGGACAAAAGCAGAGGTGGAGATCGCCAGTTGATAAAAAATGGAGACTCCAGTAGGTACACAGGAAGGGAGTGGATTGGATTACATATGTTGTATATTTAAAGCAGATTGAATCTAATCGCCTGGGCTTGAATGTGTGTGTGTGTGTGTGTGTGTGTTTGTATTTGCATGTCCATTTTTGTGTGTGAAAATGATCTTCCTTGTGCAGCAGTTCAAGTCATTCTGTACCACTGGGTGGCTTGGAAAGTGTGCATGAATGTATATGTGGTTTTGAGGAATAGGGATATGGAGCAGCTGTTTAAATGCTTTTTACAGTAATTGCTGTTGTGTGTGCGTGTGTGTATGTGTGTGCATGTGTGTGGTGTATGGTGTCATCACTTGGGCTGTGTTGTGGTAGACTCTCGGCTCCACACACCAGGCAAGTCTGTAATTACTCAAGCCAATGCTCATACACATTGTAAGCTTGTAGAGTCTGTGCCCACTCTCTCTCTCTCTCTCTCTCTCTCTCTCTCTCTCTCTCTCTCTCTCTCTCTCTCTCTCCAAACTCGCTCTCTCTTTCTCTCCCCCTGAAGTCTTCCTCTTTAATTCCCAGTGTGGTCCCAGCTCTGGTTTGGCCTTGAGATCTGTCTCCTTTGTTTTGGAATGTGTCGGTGCTTCTAGCCAATTCACCCTCATGCTCACGCTTCACTGGCAACACACACACACACACACACACACACACACACACACACACACACACACACACACACACACACACACACACACACACACACAAACAGAGAACAGAGGTATCATAATGTATTGGCTTCTCTGACCAACTTGACCCAGCCAACAAGCCAATTACATATGACTGTTGAGATACACACATTTTAAGCAGTGAGCGCACACATAGCAGACAGGTTTTGAAATGTCCTGTGTGTGTGTGTGTGTGTGTGTGTGTGTGTGTGTGTGTGTGTGTGTGTGTGTGTGGGCTTGTTTAACTATATTCGTGGGGTCCAAAAACCAGGAGTCCAGTATACTTGTGGGGTCCCGACAGCTTTGTGGGGCCAAAAGTTTAAAGGGCTGTTTGAGGATTAAGACTTGTATTTAGGATTAGGGATATAATTAGGTTAGGATTAGGGTTAGGGTAAGGGTTAAGATTAGGCATTTAGTTGTGATGGTTAAGGTTAGGGTAAGGGGCTAGGGAATGCATTATGTCAATGATGGGTCCCCACAAAGATAGTGCCACAAACCTGTGTGTGTGTGTGTGTGTGTGTGTGTGTGTGTGTGTGTGCATGTGTAAGGCAGGACAGGACAGCCCCCCCCATACACACAAACATTTCGCACTACCATTCAGTCTGAGATGTACATACCTACAGTTTTGTATCTTTGATCATGCCAGTAGGAGTGTGCTTATTTGTGTGTCAGTGTCTCCTATGTTTTGTGTGTTTTTTTTGTGTATGTGTAAAGTGTTCCTATGTAGTTACTGCCAGCAGCCGTCAGAGGACAAGAGGCTAAGCCACATCTCTAACCGGTTTGAGAGCCTCCCTATCTCTCCTAGAACAGACTGGGTTGCTAGGCACACACACATGCACAAACCCACACACTTATGCACAAATGCACACATGCTTATGCACCATGTTCATGTATCTTCCCTTTTTACTGTTTCCCTTTCTCTCTCTCTCTTTCAAACACACACACACACACACACACACACACACATGCACACATGCACCCATATACACACACAGATTCTCTCTCCCAGCGTGGCTAAACTAGATTAGTGTGCATAAAGGCTCATAATCCCTGCTGCCTCCCCAGCAGGCAGAGAGGAGCCTGTCCTCCAAATTAGGTTGGCCTCTCTGGCTGATGAGTGGCTGCCAGCAAGGGTCCACTTTGTTTGTGTTTATGTGTGTGTGTGTATTTTGAGCTGTGAAGCACATGTCTCCAGCTGCTGTGTCACTTGTATGCATGTGAACATCCACTTAAAGAAAGGACAAAGGAAGATGGCACTGTGAAACCAGTGGCACAGTGTTTGGTTTTCTTAGTGTTGTAACTGACGGTATGTTTAACTTGGTAAATATCAAATGGCAAAAGTTAGCAGTTGACTGTATGAAAGATAAACAGGAGCAGTCTAAACTTAACAGCAGGATTTGCTTGTTAAAGGGTGCATCAGCATTGAATGTCTCCTGGCGTAGCCCATTCCTTTGGAGCAGAGATGCTCACAAGTCTTGGAGCTCGAGGTCAAGTCTCAAGTCTCTGGTGGTTATACTGAGTGTTGTATCACTTGCTTTGTTCCATCCAACACTGCATAGCTATATATAAGGAATGTAATAGCATGTAATATGTTATTATTACTCTTTTATATATTTGTCATACAGTATTAGCTTAATTAGTTGTTTGGTATATAATCACTGTAAGCAGGCTATTACAAAAATGGTTATAGACTAGTACTCAGGTTATCAGGAAAATGTTGCTAATATTATTAGCAATAACTGTAACCTATGTTCGACTTACAGAGCACAACCATGTAATGTGAGCTGGGTCTCCAACTAATGACAGCTTATCAACACATGCCCCAGACTCTCAAACCCAGTGTAATAAATAAAACTGTAAAGTCACATGATCAACAATAAACCTGTAACCTGTTTGCAGCCAATGTTAATAATTAACGTGGTGGCAGCCAGCTGGACGTAAATGATTACGCAAATCGACTACCCGTTTGGCAAACAAACAAACGCTCATTCATCTTTTTATAACATCTAGTGACCGACAGTTGGAGTTAACCTCTCGTAGGTCATAGCTAAATCAACAAGCAAGCTAACGTTAGATGATGAGCTAAACATGTTTGCAAATCTATCAGGCTGCATTTTCAGGTGCCTGATAAAATGAGATGTGGGAGAGCCAGAGTCCTTTATCTTGATACCATATATTTTGCATTAAGCCCTCTTTTGTTAGGGCTTTGTTGTCTGGGCTTGTTGTCTGGGCTGTATTTTTTTGTGTTAGCTATAAGCCGATTTAGTGATGTTTGAACCCTACAGGCAAGAGGTAATTTGACCTCCTGAACTGGGATTGATATAAAGGCTAATTTATTATGTAACAATATAGTTCACATGAACATTGTGATAGAAGACTAACTGTACTGTATATGTAATGATAACTTTAGTCTATTACCAAGTGCATCTCTCTCACTTCCCCCCAGCAATCACATTGGTACCAGTGTAAGCAACACAAATCCCTCTGTACTTGGCAAAGAAAGTGAAGCTAATTCTGAAGCTTATTTATTACTGAGAAGGTATAAATTATTCTGATTATTATCATATTTTTTAATTTTTTTTTTTACACTTACTGATCTGCATTGGGGCACATATGGCTAATCCAGTCCCAGTCTTTATGATGTTGTGAATGTTGTCCTTCTGTTACCCTTTGTGGTGCTTATCATCATGATTCAGCAGGCTGACTGTTATACCAAGGCTGTATTAGCTATGGGGCAGCACACTTTGGGGTCTTTAGTGTGCTAATAGTGAAGGGCCCATAGGGAAGCACAGTAATTGGTCTTTATTTATGCTGAGTGAAGGCTATGATTAACTAATATCACCCCTGAGTGTATAAACACGCACGCATTAACACACATGCGGCGCATACATGTCCATGCGCAGACACAAACACACACACACACACACACACACACACACACACACACACACACACACACACACACACACACACACACACACACACACACACACACACACAGATCCCCTTATATAGCATGTGGTAGTGAGATTGAGTGGAGAATTGAGTATTGAGCTAATCCCTGATGGCAGGCTGGAAGCTCTGTAAAGCCACTGACAGGCAGTAAAAAGACATATTGTAGTTCGCTCAGAATACCACAGTGACTTGCTCAAGGCAGGGTGATGTTACCAATATAGTTTATTAATGATTTTATAACAGAAAACAAGTGGTGGGACAACGTGTCAGATATGCATCGGTCCTTCTAGTTAATCAGTATGCAGAATACACTGTTTTACCTGCTGCAGAATGCCATTAAACCGCCGGAAGTCCATAGCATGAGAGTGAGAAAGCAAGGCTTTGTGTGAATATCTGTGCATATGTGTTGTTTGTCTCTTTCTCTGCCGCTGCTAATGAGCTGAGGGCAATAAGGCCACGCTTTGTCTTTCGAGACAGATGGCGAGCGGGGAAAGTTGGGATGCAGCCTACTAAACTTACACACATGAAGGCAGTATGCATCTTCACGTTCCGGCTCTGTTGCTCTGCCTCTGTATGCGTTGCAAACCAAACCTGTGTGTGTGTGTGTGTGTGTGTGTGTGTGTGTGTGTGTGTGTGTGTGTGTGTGTGTGTGTGTGTGTGTGTGTGTGTGTGTGTGTGTGTGTGTGTGTGTGTGTGTGTGTGTGTGTGTGTGTGTGTGCGTGCGCGCGCGCGCGCGCGCGCGTGCGTGCGTGCTGTATTGTCAAATCCCCACAGCGGTGGTGTTTACTCCTAGCATAGAAACTGAACACCAGGCTGTAATCAGAGCTGCAGTGAGAGGATCACAACAACAGTGTTCCCTCATTATGGCTCCAGCAGATCACCTTTACCTCCTGTGTGTGTGATTATGGTTGTCTGTCTGTCCCCCCCCCCCCCCCGTGTGTGTGCTTACATAGTATGTGGGGAATTTAAAGAGCATTTTTTCTCAAAAGTGATTGTGTGGCCCTGAAAAGCTCTCTCACAAAAGTCAGCTTTGAGTCCTGATTGAAGTGCATTATTCCCCAAACTGCTGCTGCTGTTCTCAGAGGCAAATGTTTATTTAGGAACTCAAGTTAGGTACACATCAGTTTCATCTTCTCCTAACTTATTCCTATTATTGAATTAGGATAACCTGGCCCTCTTCATGCCTTCCCTCCATCTCTTCTCATTCTCTTGGTTTTTATATTATTGCATTTTCTCCGCCTCCCTAACCCTCCCTCCCTGCTTTATGTGGCCCAGTAATGAGACAGTGACAGATTACCCTAAACCATACTCTCTCTATCTCTCCCCCCATCTCCCCTATTTTACACTGAGATAGAGGCTTGCAATGAGCTTCAATTTGTAAGTGCTGTGTGTGGATGTGCACGTTATGTATAAAGCGTGTAAGCTTGTAAGCTCAGGTGACGGGTCTGTGATATGGTTCATGTGGTACAGATTCTGTTTCTAATCCCATGTCAGACATTTAGTGCCAATTTGTAAGAGATCTGGCAGGTAGACTAAAACCAGAATTACACATCAGTAGGGCCCAGCACTACAGGGTAACCAAGGCCATGATACCATAACATTTTAAACATGATAATGATAACCTTAGTGCCATAATTGTCCTGGGTTCGAGGGGGGATGTTTTGCATTAGATTCTACACCTATTAGAAACACCTTACAATATATAATGTGCTTGAGTTGGACAGTTTCCTAATGGCCTATCTCTACAGTTACACAGCCAGCTGTGGGTATGATTGCTATAACATGTGACTGAAGTAAAAGTATGTAAGAAACAGCAACATTTGAAAGCCTTTTGGATTAAAGCGCTATATAAATGCAGCCATTTACCATAAAAACGTCAAACTTGTATACAAGTACAGTAGATGAGTACTTAGTTGCATTCTATCACTGTCTATAATACATCACATTATCTGTGCAACTGAGGAGGAAAATATACTCCTAAAATGGCTGTATAATTTTTCTGAGGGCTTAACCTTGAAATGTGTTTATTTACTATACATTATAAGTAGTGTTCTCTTTCAGAGTTTTTCCTGAAAGGTTCATTGTGTCTCCCTTTTCATGTGTCCATCAGTTTTCCTTTAACTGTTGGAGTAGTGAACCAATGTTGGAGTATTTATGCACAGTATGCGTGCCTAGCCATGTGTATGATGCGTTTGTGTGTGTGCAGCATGTGTTGGATTGTGTATTTGAGAAGAGCTTCAGTAATCCTATTGACAGAGATGCAGCTTTGCTTCAGCTCAACAGCAGCTGTCTAGTTTGGAGCAGAGGGGTACAGTTCTCTTTAGTTGCAAGAGGGATGGGGTCGTCTTCATGTTGCTTCCACTCTTGTTGACCTGTGTCACTGTCATTAAAGGCTTTTATATGTTTCTCTCCCCTCTGTCTTTCTCATTTTCTTTGTCTTTGTATTGTTTTATACTGCTTTCATGGCAGTTAGTCACCTCATTTGTTTGTTCCAAGTGTTAATATGTGGTTAACACACACACACACACACACACACACACACACACACACACACACACACACACACACACACACACACACACACACACTCTACCCATGATTCTGGTCTTGCAGTGGTCTGCTCCGCCCCTGGCTCAGTGCTGTCTCTGTGTCTTAGAGCACACATTCATTGTCTAATCCTCTATGTTTAATTTACAGCCTTGGCTGCTGCTGCCATATGCTTCTTTTGTCTCTGCCTACACACACACACACACACACACACACACACACACACACACACACACACACACACACACACACACACACACACACACAGGTCTGTGTAGCTTTGCCTCAACCTTCAGCGTCAGAAAAAAAGCAAAACCAAAACAAACATGCCAAAGAAAGCCTGCATCCACCCCCTTTTAGCAACACTTCTCAACCTTCCCACAAGCTTGTTGTGACACAGACAGAGGTGTGTGTGTCTGATTATGTCTCGGTGTGTGTGTGTGGTGTCTGCTGTCCGGGTGTTCAGGCAGGGTTGCCCTGACGAGACAGACTGACCAGTTGAGGTGAGAGACCTTTACACCAGTTGGTATTCTTCACTTTTCATTTTTTCCAGCATCACTCCATCTTCTTACTCTAATTACATTTAATTGTCTGACAGGCTTGGTGTATTCGCATCTGAAATAGGCTCGTGCTGATTGGTGATCACATCGTAGATCAATGATTAAAGGAATGATGGGCGATTGGTTTTTCCTTGAAGCTCAATCAGCACAAGTGACGAGTGAATTTGAATCACACTAAATTACAAACCAGTTTGCCGCCTCTTTTCCATGATTCCTGATGGGCTATGCTGATTAGGTCAGCCCGCTCCGACTTCTGGGGGCTAAATTACAGCAGCTAAAGTTAATGATCGAGTTTCCGAGGTGCGGAGCCATCTAGTGTAGTGTGTCTAAATGTAAAGCGGAATTAGCCGCTGTAATGAACAACATGACAAAATTAACTGCGTAGACCTACCGAAGCAAAAAAGAAGCATCCTCAACGGGAAATGATACAATACGCTATATGCATAATATGTTATGTACAATTACGTGTTCAATGTAGCCAGCCTGTCAGATTTTCAAATCGTCCAATCGTGGTTACTCGTGATCGCCGAGTAACCACGATTGGACGATTTGAAAATATAAGCCCAAACCTAATCTGAAACATACTTGTTGCTTCGGATGTCATTCTGTTTCTTCCTCTCTTCTCAATATTTTGCACTGCAACACCCAAATACTTACATTCTGGTGTTTGCTGTATATCTAAGCACAGGGATGCATAATAGGGCTTGAAGACTTTGTGCTCATCCAGGGACAGCTAATGCAGTGTCACTGTGAAATATAAAAGGGCAAGAGCAGCCGTGCTGTAGATGAGCACTCCCAGGCCTTTTTACACAGTGCTGCTGTGTGAAGAGCCCCTATCCTTATTCATTTTCATGGCTCTGCAGTCCCGATATTGACTTAGAGTGCAGCGATGCAACCACCTACTCTGGTGCATTTGGGAAATATAATGAGCTACAGCGACAGGAATTTAAATACAGTGGAGTGGTGAGGGCAGGAGATGAGAGAGGGTAGCACAAGTGGAGCGAGAGAGTGTGTTTCCTGTTTGCTTTGCTCAGGATGAGAGTGAATTGCTGCGTTGTTCTCCACTCACTTTGTCCCAGAGGCTGCCGTTTTTCTTCCTCTATGGCCCTCTCTCTTTCACAAGCTACTTCCCTTGCTCTCCTGGCCAATAACACATGTTTTGAAATTATGTATTCACACAGTGAGACACTTTCAGCAAGGGTGTGTATGTGAGAGAGACACAGAAAGAGAGTTTGTGGTTAGCAGGGCTTTCTCTCTGGCTCCAGAGGCCCTGGCCAAGTCAGCGGTGAGGTTTGGCTCACTTCTTGCAACACTGCACTACACACACACACACACACACACACACACACACACACACACACACACACACACACACACACACACACACAGTCTCTCTTTCTTTATCCCTTATACCTCTCCCTCTTGTTCTGACCGTCCACATAAGTGCTCTTTTTACCTTACGTACAGTATGCCCACCTTCTTTGCCTTCCTGCCCCCCCAGGAAGTAGTAGATCACAGCTCGATTTAATGGGCTGACTTTGTCCCAGGATAAACTCTAATTGCAGTGAGATTCTCCTTTTACATTACACCTCTACAGTACCAAACTCTCTTTCTCTCTCTCTATTTCTTTCCCGATTTCTTTGCCTCTTTTTCTCACTCAACACACACACACACACACACACACACACACACACACACACACACACACACACACACACACACACACACACACACACACACACACACACAACTCTAAGAATGCAGGAAGACTTCCTTCCAGTGCTTAATGAGACAAAGAACCATTGATTTAGCAGGGAGTACACAGAGTTAGGAGTGATCGATCTTGTTAAGCCCGTTGACACTCTCACAAGGACTGGAAGACAGGGAATGTGGAATGGTTTGAGGCAGTACAGAGAGAAAGAGATAAGAGAGAGATCGATGGAGAGAGAGAGAGAGAAGGAACACAGGTTGGGGTGTGATCAAGAGATGTAGCTTCTTAATGTGGTCACTGGGTAGCTATTAATGTGGCCTTAAAATACATCTCACACCCCGACAGATCCAGATGAGATCACTACCAGGTGGGCTGCAATAGAGAGAGAGGGGGGGGAGGGGTGATAGAGGAGAGAGAGAGGAAGGGGCTGATGGGTGGGGGGTGGTAAGGGATTGAGATGGAGGTAGCGATGTATGAAGTCTTGTAGAGTTTGTGTGTGTGTGGCTGTGTGTGGTGGGGCACTTTATGGTTAGGCTGAGGTCTGCCTCTTGGGGCCTGCATGTGAGCCAGCTGTGTGCATGTTAGTGTGCAAGGTTTGTGTCTTTGTGCGTGTGATGAATGTGTTTGTGTGCTGACTCCCCTGCTATCTGTAATACATTATGTAAGTGCCTTGGTGTGTCATTAGCGGGCATTCAGACTGAAATAAGCACTGCGTTAAAACTGCTCGGGGGCTGCGTTGGTGGGGGTTTGTTGCTTGAGGTACTGGTGAGACATGAAATACATTCAGAAAGTCCAGTTTGTGTAACAGATCTGTGAATTTGAAGACTCATCAGAATACTCTGAGATAGGATTTTACAACTCTGCCCAAGTTATCATGTAGGCAACTATCTTACCTTAAGTTGCAACAATTGCAAGGTAAAGAGTAGAAATGTCCATGTTTCAAAGTAATCCACCAGGAATGTACGCTAGGATCACTGACCATTGTGCATCTTGCTTTATATTGTTGCATTGCGTTGCGGCTAATGTTGACCCAGGTTCAACCTTTTTGCCAGTGTTTTTTTGCCGGAGCCCTCTGCTCTAGCATCCCTGCTGCATTGCTGGACTGGTCCCATTCAAATAAATGAGGGGGCTATACTTCACGCAGGTCTAAAGTTGGTCTGAACATGACCTTATAGTCTATACTAGAGCTGTAATCGGGCCTTAAAAGTTTGGCCCGACAAGGCCCGAGCCCGACAGAATTCGGCCCGAGCCCGACAAGTACATTTTGATTGACAGATTTTTAAAAGCCCGAACCCGTTTACAGCCCGACTGTACAAAAGGCCGTCTATCAGCAGTGATTAGAGTGCATGTCGGAAAATAGCGCGGACACGCTCTTCACGCCGCGAGCGGGCACACGCACCACTCGGCGAAAAAGGGAGAGAAAGAAAAAAGAGACTGCGCCGCACGCACACAGCTCTTTTGTCTTCCGTCAAGAATGAGTAATTTATACATTTTTTTACATAATTTATTCATGACTAACGGAGGCTATAGGCCACATGGAAGTTGGAACAAAGAAATAAAATAAGCCCTCCAGAAGCCAGCCTCTGTTTCACCTCCTCAGCATCCATTTTCACGCTAATCGAAACGCTTCACCGGACCGCTCGTTTACTGCGCAACTCGGAGCGCAAGCCCGAGCCCGGCCCGAGCCCGTGTAACATGATAGAAATGAAGACCGAACCCGACCGAACCCGTCGGGTCCCGTCGGGTTCGGGCAAAGATCTTCAGCTCTAGTCTATACTACAATTTACTTTGACTTGTGGATTGAAGGTTTGAATTCAAGAGCTGAACAGGAGATTGCGGGTGAGAAACTTTCCCAAAATAGTGATTGGGACCCCTTTCCAAAAGTTCACAAGATAAATCAGGGGGTTTGTGAGATGATTAATGGGGTATACAAATATGTATTCATTTTTGGACTTTTCTATTGTTGCTTTTTTAATTTTACTCCCTTGAGGCTCAAACATTAAACATTGAATGAAACGGTTTGAGAAATTTATAAAGGAAGTCATTGTAGTGGTGCTAACAACTCATAGATATTTCAAGGGGCGTCAACTAGACATTACTTTTTTGTAAGTAATACGAGAGTAAGAGAACTGTGGTTCTATTGGGCAGCCAGCTCCTAGTTATGAATGTGAATCAGGTAAAAATAGCAGTTAAACCAAAACTGAAAAGAAAATGTATTTCTTTCTTTCCCTTTCTTTCTTTCTTTCTTTCTTTCTTTCTTTCTTTCTTTCTTTCAGACTCTCCCTCTCTCTGTCTCTGAGCCTCTCTCTCTGGCTCTCTGTTGTCATTCCCAATGCCGCTTGTCATCCAGTGACAGCGAGAGCTTGAGTCATTGTTGAGCAGAGCCTTTAAAGGAAGCTGCTTTTTATGAGCAGACATAAAAACGCATGAAGCCGGCGCCGTTTAAAAAAACATCACACTTCCCAAGACAGCCTGTGGAGAAACAGAAAGAAAGGAGGGGTAGGGGCGGTGGAGGTGGAGACTAAGGGGTGGCTGAGGATGCAACAGTGTATCACACAGAGTCAAACAAAGCAACTCACCTTTCCTTGTCTCTCTTCTTTCTTCCTTAATATCTCTACCTTTCCTTCTGTAAATACGAGCACACAGACATCTGTTGAATGTCTTGAATGTTAGTCTTAATCATGACTTTATTTTAATACATAACAGAGATACATCACGTGCTGTACGAGCCACAACTTGATAGTGTCCCTTTGTGCAACACTGTTGTCTGTTTATGTAACAAGGAACCGCAGATGTTAGTGTCAACATCTCCTTCAAATCTGTAGAGGTGTAGTGATGTGGGGAGTTTCTCTGAGTCATCGCCACTGACTCTTTCACCCCACTGCTAAGTATCTAAAGACAGAGACAGAAAAGAACCTGGGGACATATGGAATGAGGTCAGATGATTGCAGCAGTGTTAGTGAAATGTGTTGCCTCCTTATTGTGGCTTGGCTCTGCACTCCAGAAGCGGTTTGACATGATGATTAGCTGTAGCATGATGCACCTCCTTGGAGCAGAAGCTGGCAAGTAATGAAGCCCATGGAGACAGAGTTCTGCCCAGGCCAGGGCCCACTGACTGGCCTGGGGTTTGGAAGCCAGCCCGTTCTCTCCATGGAGGACCTCCATAGTTACTGGTGCACAGCTGGGCCCTGGGATCACTGGTACTACAACCGATGTGTGCACTTGTGTGTGTATAATCATCTGCATCCTGTCTATGAGACTCTCTATCTGTAGTTCCACATTCACTGCATGTATCAGACATCAAGTCTAATCTTCAGAGCGAGGAAGAGGTGATGACGTGAATACAAACCAATGATTCTTTGACCTTTTGTCTAAATGGGTATGATGATCTATACTAGAGGATTAGCAGTTTTGATAAACCAGTGTGCCACAATCAGATATTGAATTTCCCATAAGCTGTACAAAGGTGTAAATGACTATAGGCTACTATACCTTACTCCACCTTACTCCACCAATTTTAGCATTGCATTCCTTTAACATTGCTGGACTCACGATGGACATTAAAAACAGGATCAAAATTGATGCAGCAGAACCAGAGATATCGTATTTTTTACTCCATGCTCGCTTCTTCCTTGTCTGGCACCTACATTACCCATATGTGTAATTTCCAAATATCTAATTCCCAAATTTACCCCATTATTATTTACTACACTTATTTAGGCTCATGCATTGCCAATGCGACTATCAGCATGTGGTTGTTGTTATACGTTCTGTTCACTAGAGGGACTTCAAACATTGCCTTGAAGGGGCACCTACGTCATGGCGCATTGCATATCTGGCACACTGCTTTGTTTACATTCCTTTTTTTAACCACGAACACTCAGCAGCAAAGACAAATCAACAGAGAACCCTGTAATGAAACATTATCTATCAAGTGTAGTGGCAAGGGCAGCTAAAGTTAACATTAGCTCTCTCCATGAAGCTCACAGCTGAGCTCCTCTAACTCGCAACG
>NC_050175.1:19105632-19135632 GCF_008315115.2 Sander lucioperca
TAGTTTTTCCTTTAGCCAATATTTTTTGCAGCTCTTTTTCACCAGATTGACCTTCACCGTCAATTTAGGAGGAGTGTGTGTTTTTTTGTGTTCCTTGTTATAATATATTACTCTTATGTTATCATGTCTCACATTATCTTTTTTTATCGTATGTGATTTGATATTATTCTCTTTATATTTTATCTAACTAATTAGTCTGTAATGTATGTTTTGTCTTGGCCAGTACATCATCTTTTTATCTTTGTGAGGGCCTTTCTGTGTTAAAGAATGAAGATAAAAACTTTGCATTTGTCCCAAACTAGTTTCTCATACTTGCAAAAACAGCTGTCTGCCACAGTAATACACAGTGGCCTACACCATTCTGACTGTGCCACAACCCGTGTTCAGGAGAAATCAGTTTACTTCTGCACATCACGGTATCCATTCATGTCTGCAAGGCATTTATGTATAGCTGGAAACAAAGAGTGCCAGCAGTGCAGATGCATAAAAACACCCACTTGCTACTGTTTTCTTATTCCGTCCCTCCCTTTGATTTTTTAAACCGCAGTGAGCAGCCTCTCTGTCGCCGTCAGTCTGTTTATCTGCCCATCCTCTCATCCCTCCTCCTGATTTGTATGCCTCCATCTTTCGTCTGCCTCATATCTAAATGCCATCGAAGAGCTGAGTGCTGCAGAGATTTCTGTTCATAATGTCACAGTGCTGCCCAGAGGAGTGTTTTATATTGACCCGTGTCTGTCTCCATACCAGCTTGTCTTGCTACATGTACTACTTGCTCTAGCCATAAGCAGTACACACAACACGCATACTGTTCTTTTCAGGAACAGTATGGAAGCATGTAATGGATAACAAACATAGATTATGTTGTAGAAAGGTTCACGTCTGTGACTTATTACTCATAACGTTATATTAAAATGTGGATTGTAAGTGTTCTCATTATGGCTCCTAACCCATTCACTCACACAAAAACATAAAAGGACTTGGTAATGTAGTGCTTCAGGTGTATCCTCAAATCCTAGAGGAACTGGAAGGCAAGCACTGTCTGTTTGTGTGTGTGTTTGTGTGTGTACATGTAGTTAGTGCTGCACTGAAAAGCAGGTTAACTTGTTTTTGCTCTGACAGCCAGGCCAGGCAGGAAAGAAGCCAATCGATAGCACTTACCCTCTTCCTGTTAGAGTTCCCAACATACTTGGGAGAAAGACGCAGCCCTGCAGTCGTTACCAGCCGTGTGTATATCTTTGCGTATACATGTTACTACCTGTCTGTACACACAAACACACACACACACACACACACACACACACACACACACACACACACACACACACACACACACACACACACACACACTATGTATAAAGCATTGTTTCTGAGGCTGAGTATGATTGAGTGCATTTATGTATTTGGAACTTTAGCCTAAGGACACACTGTAGTGCCATGAAGGAGCATTTCTCTTGATTTATTGACATCCATTTAGCCTCTCCTCACCCCGAAGCTTAAGACCAAACTGCATGTTTAACCTATCTAGGTCTTAATTCAAATAACTCTGAATTAGTAGTCTGTTAACCTTGAATTTGAATTCTGAAGATAAACTAAAAAAGTTAAAACAGACAGGAGTAAAATACATCATACATATTCATGCATATATATGCAGTGGTACTGTGGAAGTCCCTCCCTGCTCCTGCTCTGTGTACTATGATCTGCCTTAAAGGGGTGGAAGAAAAAGCGCCCTACAGGCATCAATAAAGTATCACATAGTTATTGAGGCACTTGTACCCATGCATCCTGTTCCAGGGGACAAACCAACCCAGGAAGTGGCCAAATGTTTACTGTGATATATCAAATGCTGTGCTTCCCTTCCTTTGAGCTCTGCTCTTCATCAGTATGCACATGTTTTACAGCCATACCATCATTGGCAAGGGCAGGATGATAGTGAGCGCTGAGGTTAGATGAGCACCTACTTTGGCTGATCCACTGACCTCCAGTATCCTGTGCTGCTGGGGAGTATACTTTAGCTTGTGTGCAGACATCGCAGGATTGGTTAGACTGAACGTGTACTGCTGATTCAGTCTGAATCTTATTAGCAATTCTAATGTTTGCTGAGGTATTTCTTTGGACAAGAGACTGAAGCTAATTCTGGCTTGCTCCAAGGTCGTGCCCAGCATCAGTTCTAGTGTTGCAATTAAAGGATGTTTTTTAATTTGGCTATACAAGACATATGGTCAACTGTGCAAGTGTTTTATTTTGGGGGAAAGCAAGTTAAGCAATATGCCACATGAATGAATTTTGATAATATTGTACATTTTGTAGCGGTGGGGTTAGTATTCAAGCTGTGTGTGTATATGTGTTTGTGTATTTTCTGCATATTCAGTCATGCAGACAATCAAATAAGCAAGCCCAATTCTCTTATTCTCTTAAATGTAATCTTTCAGTAAACATTAAAAGTCCCTTACAAGTATCAGCTTATATTGAAAAGGAAACTGGATAAATAGATGCCTGAAATGGTAGTTGGTGCATGCATGTGCACCTCTGTATGCATCTATTTATCTATTGTCTAATTGTGTCTATCCAGCTGCCCTCAGATCAGCCTCAGTGTGAGGCTTGCTTCTTTCGGGCTTCCTGTCCTTCTGCCTTTGACTGACCCAAGCCTGATCTGTGTTTGGGCCCAGGGCCTCCTCATGGCTACTTTGTGGGCTTGTGTGTGTGTGTGTGTGTGTGTGTGTGTGTGTGTGTGTGTGTGTGTGTGTGTGTGTGTGTGTGTTTTTCCGTGTGAGTGTTTGGCCAGCACAGGGTGGTGGGGTGTAATTTGAGCCCCAGGCTAGGACAGGACTGCTGCAGAGTCCATCCAGGCAGAAAAAGCAAGAGATGGGATCTGCAGGGTGGGCAGAGAGAGAGAGAGAGAGAGAGACAGGTCAGGACAGTTGAAAGAGTAAGAAGAGGGAAGGTTGGAACCAGAGAGAGAGTAATGGACAAAGAGTAGTGAGACTCTTTTTAACTCGGCCTCCGTGGAAGAGAGATGTCAGTCTGTGTCAGTTCGCTCCACTAACCAGCCTGTAGCAGGAGAAACAGATCTCTCCCTCCCTCTCTCTCACACTTTCTTGCTTTCTCTCCATCTCGCTCCCTCCCACACCATTTCTATCTACTTTCCTCTCTCATATCTTTTGGCGATGGCTTTTCTGCCTCAGTTGAGGGAAGCAGAAACATTCCACAGCTCAGGGGAAAACAGCAAGACTAAGTAAAAGACCAAGCAGTGAACCAGTCATCTCTAAAAGGCAGGCATTGTATAGTGCAGGTCTTCTCCTGATCACACTCCGGGTGAGTGAGAACAGGCTAATCCAAATGGTGTAGAGTAAGGCCCTGAAGGCAGGGCACTCTGCCGGATCTGCTGCAGCGTTTCCCTGTGTTTTGAGGAGGGCAGCACACAACTCTTCAAACACAGAAGGGATCAAATCTTCAAATCCCCTGGAAATGTCAACCACGTTTGAGGAAATGTCAGTAGAGCTGAGAACACACACAAGCACACATCAGCCCGAGCGTGTGGACACACTGGCACTCGCATTCAACACCATGGCAAGAAAGGCAAACGTGATATAGGGCAGTCATGTCCTGTGGGTGAAATCAGTTTCATCTCCTTCCATTTTCCCAAATCTCAAGGGAGAATCGCAGTTTGCCTCTGGAGTTATTTATTCCCAATAATGTTGAAGTTATAATGTGTGGCATTTTCACATGAATAAACATCTGCTTTGCAACTCTATAACATGAAATGATGTAACACAATAGTTAATCAACTGGTAATGCCAGTGCAGTAAAGGCAGAACAACTGAGGAATAAGGTCTTTGCTGACTCTTCAGCTGGTTGTGGAGGAGGATTGCGAGAGAAGGACTAGTTCATGAAATTATAATTTCCTGTAGTAAAAAATGATTCAATTCCTGGTCTTACTGCCTCCATAGTTCCTGTAAAATAGTTAATACGGGACACTTTGTGATAACACAATTAATTTAATATCAAAACTCCTCATATGTAGATCCTTAGTCGCCTCAGGTGATCTCATCTGCAGCCACTGACATCATCCTGTGTTCCTATTGATCTATCCTCACCTCCGCTGACTAACTTATCGACATCCTCAAGTGTATTTCCTGTCTAGACTGTCAGCAGTGTTTATGGATGGCACTGGCCCCTGGTGGCACACACACACACACACACACACACACACACACACACACACACACACACACACACACACATGTGCGCCCACCTCCTCTGCTTATCGATGTATCCTTTTGCTTCTGTCTCTGTCCTCCTTAATGAATCTTGTAGGTGTTGAACTGCAGATGTTGTGCAGGGCTCATGTATCGACGGGCATGGCCGTGATGAAAGAACTTGTCCCTGGAGAGGCCTGGGTTAGATCACAATGACTGTGAGTGTGTGTGTGTGTGTGTGTGTGTGTGTGTGTGTGTGTGTGTGTGTGTGTGTGTGTGTGTGTGTGTGTGTGTGTGTGTGTGTGTGTGTGTGTGTGTGTGTGTGTGTGTGTGTGTGAGAGAGAGACAGAGAGAACGAGAGAGAGTTATTGTTAGAGGGTGCATGTGTTTCTGGGTGATGTGCATCACCCCATCACTCCCTGTGTGTCACTACTCTGAAGTGATATTGAGTCCAGAGTGTGTGTGTGTGTGTGTGTGTGTGTGTGTGCAAGACAGTGTCAGCACTGCTTCAAGAGGTTGGCAGGTGAGACGTGGGTTGAGACAGGCAAATGACTAGAGAAGTTGTGATTGACAGGCCTCTCTCTCGAACACACTCATACACGCACACAAGCACTCCACACTTTTCCCTGTGCAAGCCCGCAGGCCCTCTAGACTCTCTTGTTTATCTGCAGCTTCATATCAAGATCTGCACTCAGCTGGTAATGGCTTGTGATCCTTTGGGGGCATATAGTACTTCACACTGCTGTGTGATTTTTGCTGGCAGGCTCTCTCCATTTCCTGCAACATCATCCATTACCAACTTCCTCCTTACTGATTAGAGGAGATAATGCTGAACTGTGGAATTAACCTCAATTAGTACCACCTCTCTAGATCCTTCTCATTTCACCTCCTGACTCCTGCGCTGCATCTTACATGTCCCCGGCCTATTTCTGCTCTATTCAAAGGGCATCAAGTGTGCTTATAAACTCAGACACAGTTTAACATTTTCATCAGTTAAAAATTTCGTCCAACGCTTTGGCTTTGGCTTCAACCAAATACCTGCAAAACCAAGGACATTACCATCAGCCTTAGCTGTACTTTGTGTTTCATGTTTATTAGCAAATGTCAGCATGATTACATGCTACACTAATGGTGTAAAACATTACTTGCTAAAACATAAGCATGTAAACATTGTCATTGTGAGAATGTTAGCATGCTGTTGTTAGCATTTTGCTCAAAGCATTGCTGTGTCTAAGTACAGCCTCACAGAGCTGTAGACTTTTAGTCTTGTCAACCTTACAACTATGTAATTGTTGTGCCCACAGTAACACTCTGTTATGTAACATGACAGACTGTAAGTAATCATGCCCCTCCCTAATTATATGGGCATAGATAAGTCATGTGGGAGCAATTATGGCAACAGCTAAATGCGTACCATCAAATGTTAGCGTCCCAGCTTATATGTTAAGTGCTACTTTCCACCATCTGTTTTGTGGACGAGAGAAGCAACAATATCTCAGTGATTAAATTATAAAGGCTCATGGCCCGGAACTGACAGAGTAGTTTAGACACTTAGGGCCCTATTTTAACGATCTGAAACACAAGTATCAAACGCCAAACGCAAGTAGCTTTGTGGGCGGATCTCGGGCGCTGTTGCTATTATACCGGCGGGATAAATGACTCTTGCGCCCGACGCAAATCAAAATGGGTTGGTCTGAAATAGCTACGTTACTCATAGGTGTGGTTTGGGCGTAATGTGCAATAAACCAATCAGAGCGTTATCTCACATTCCATTTAAAAGCAGGCGCGCTTGTTCCATGGCGGATTGCTATTATAATGGCAGAGTTGCTAGGCGCACACTCTTAATACATCCATGGGCACACGCCAGGAGCGGTTCACAACCGAGGAGACCGACGTTTGCTATTGTTTTTCTTTTTGACAAAATGTAAATAAAGAAATATCACAAAAACATACTTTCCGATGTTTTGGGCTCACTCTCACTGAATCACGAGGTTATGAATGCATGGTGATATTTTTGCAATGTAGTCTAACATTAGACCCAGATTACCTCACTATAGACGATGCAGCTCTTCTGTCTCTCCTCTCCCGTGCTGCTGCTGGGGCATTTGGGTTAAGTGGCATCAGCACATGCAGTTCAACATCACATCATCTTAAGTCCTCTAATATTTCCTCATTTACGTCATCAACACATCCATAATTCATAGAAATGTTGTGTAAAACAAGGTCATATTTTTCCTTGTATTTATGTATGGTTTGCAAAAATGGGAACTGCTGGGTCCGTGAGATGAGAGAAGCAAAGTGTATGCGCGGTGTGCACACTCTACATTACAGCCAAGCATGCGCCCTTAAAATAGCATCTGAATAACGCGCCACTGACTTTAGACTAGGTTTTTCCTGGTCTGTGACGGAATTGTTTTCTGAAACTGCAAAACAGCACTAGAGAACGTTTGCGCCAGAACACGCTAGTTGCGTTAGCAAGTTAATTCCCTAATTTACCGACGTGAGTCTGTGGAGGGAAAAGTCCGCTGTGCGTCGGGTGCAAAATAGGAATGATACATGCGTCGATGTACAAAGTCAATTGCGCTGGGTGCAAGATAGGAATGATACATGCGTCGATGTACAAAGTCAATTGCGCTGGGTGCAAGATAGGGCCATTAGTATCCTCTCTAGTATACATTTCTCCTTTTATCTCTCACAGTTAAATATACAGTGTGGGAAATTCATAAACAAGCGCCTCACGTGTGCACTTTTAATCAAAAAAAGACAGGCAGCAAATAGGCTGAAAGACAAAATGAGAGACAGAAAAGGTTAGGAAACCTGTGGCCATGTTTGTTGTGTATGTTTTCTGGAGTAGAGGTAATCCCCAGGCTCAGACGTGACTATTTACTTTACTATTTGCTTACACCTGACTTGTTAGCAATACAGACTGGGGACAAACACCCAACGCGTCTCATGAAGAGGATAAGATAAGTAGGGAAACTTGACAAAGCAAAGAAGTGAATATACCCAGTCTCTGGTAGCTCAGAAAGTGTGCATATGCACACGCACACACACACACACACACACACACACACACACACTCATACACACGAGAATCCCAATAATTCAGTGGCATAGCCATTACAGAAAGTGCGTGGGAGAGGTGGATTGTTAGCTTGAACAAAGGGTGAGTTTATTAAGTGAGGTGTGTTTAAATGGTTTTTAACTGCTGGTGTGAAGGAGGCAGCTGTCTGGGCCTGAAGAGAGGGCAGTTGGACAGGTCTGAGCAAGAGAGGCAGTTGAAAAAAACTTCCATCCCAAAACATTCCCCTGACCAGCAGGTGGATTATATGCCAACAGCCAAAACACTTTTTTGTGTTATAGCAACTATTGTGGTTTTGCCCACTCAGTCTTAGGCTACATCCTCACTAATACGTTTTTGTTTAAAAACTCCAGGGTTGCATTGTGGTCTGGATGGGCAGAAACAGAGACAACAACACAAGTAACAGTTTCACCTTGTCGTCGGTCCAAGCAAATGAATTCCTGGTCTTACTTTTCACAGTGTGGATTTTAGTAGTGTGGATGTAGCCTGAAATAAGAGGGAACATTGATGCACCTTGATGCTCACAAGCACCTGCATGTTTGTGTGTGTGTAAGCACACAGGTATGCGCGCACACACACACACACACACACACACACACACACACACACACACACACACACACACACACACACACACACACACACACACACACTCAAATAAAAAAGCACTAACTACTTCCCCCCTGGCTCTTCGTGAGAAGTCATTAGGAACGTGTCTGTGTGTTTTATTTTTAGCAGTGTGTGTGTTTAGGAGGGGTTGTGGAGTCTCGTCAGTCTTCAGGGCCCCCCTCTGTCGCTCTGTGTCTCTGCCTCCAGCTGAGAGCTATGTATATTTCATCAGCCCAGGGTGCCTTTTTGTCTTGAGATGCGCTACACCTCCCCTGCCTGTCTCACTGCTACTCGTCAATGGAGGGAGCCGTCACAGCCTCTTTAAAATTCTCCCCCACTTCTCTCTCTCTCTCTCTCTCTCTCTCTCTCTCTCTCTCCTCACAGACAGCCACCCTCTGCTTTTCATGGTCAGCTTGTCTCTCTCCTGAAGGCTCATCCCTCTTTCCTCTTTCAGCTGTGGAAGGGAGCAGAGCAAAGCACATCCAAACAGACTTGGGCTGTCAGGAAAACTCTTTCTCTCTCTCTGTCTCTCTCCGTCTTTGAGAATCAAAGTCTGTCTGTTTTGCGACTCTGTCACTTCAGGGAAGGGACACTTCTTCACCCAGCGCTGCATCTCCTTCAGTTGTTGTCTTTTTATAGCAGAAATCTGAGTGCTCTGACAGTAGCTAAAATGGTTACATGGCTACATCTGCAGTTAATTGCTATATTTGCACCAACAGTGTCTTTTCATTGTTTAGATTTTATTATTATGTCAATATTGCTGTTGTACACTGTTGACACTTTTGTTTCCATAACATTATCAGGGCACCTCTTAGTGTATGTGTGTAGCATAAGCTGTATCTAGTGGTCTTATAATTAAGCTTAGCGTTAGTTCATGCAGGACACGGAAGTCATACGCCCGCTGATTGAATTATCGTTCCTATCAGACACACACCAATCACAGCCATTCTCACAAGGCGGCCCTTTTAAATATGACTCCCTCCTCACTGGCCCCTGCTACACTGACGCTGCTTCACTCGCTGCTGCTGCTGGCAACCTTTTGCCTCCACCACTCCAGCCTTCACCTTCCTAATTCAGAGTCCTAACATGACTCAAAGTTTAAAATGTTTTTTAATGTCTTTCTTTTGACTCACTCACGCATCTGCTCCCTGTTTCAGCTTAGCATGCTGCTTGGCTGGTCCAAGAGCGGAGCCCTCATCGCCAAGCATAACTGTATTTCCATTTGTTGCTTTTATTTCCGGTATGTTAATTATGTCTATCATCTTTCAGGCGTGTACTGTGATTGAGAGTGCGACTGGAGCCAGTAAGGAGGTGGACTCAGGGCCTTTGCAGCCTGCAGGTGACCACATTCCCTCTCACCCAGTGACCTCGGAGCCAGAGAAAGCTGACCGAGCTGACCGCCCACTTTCCAGTGAGTATAGCTCTCCCAAATGCCAGATCACAGTCTTCAACACACTTTTTGTTTTTGTTTCACCTCTGTTTTGTTGCTGTGGCTTAACATAATGCTGTCTGGTTCACTTTAAAGTCCTGTTTATAGGATGTGACTGTGAAATCCATAGCATGTCACTTTACACCAATGGGATCATCTTTGATAGATCTTAGTACACACACCACTGCAATTACATATCCCTGTGGCTATTCTACAATCACTGGCAGCATTATCGGACACGTTTCATATTGCAATTCTTAATCTCATCGCTCTGTGTGGTCACAACTGTGAGAGAGACTTTCACTCAGACCATCCAATAGTAAATGCTTTGGTTCAGCCTTCATCATTCAACTACTAAGATTAGACTTACCTTCTGTATCTCTTCACTTAGCAGGCATCTTATCTCTGCTTCCTCTTTTCTGTGTGAGGTGTCATTTTGACCCTGCTGTGTGGCAACAAAGGAAGTAGTGAGACCCCTGGAGGGAATGAGATACGGTCTGAGGTGGCTAATAACACTCACCGAAGAGTTTAAAATAAAAAGTCATGTGCTGTCATGTCTTCACACACTTCATACTCTTGTAACGCTTTAACCACGCTCCTCCACAACCATTGTATTTTCTCACCCAAACTGGATTGACTATTCTTTTTCTTATTTTGTCATTACAACAGTCAACCTATACATGCTGCTGCGTGAGACCAGGAGGAGATAATATTTATGATTTCCCTGCAGTTTGTTTTGCAAATGTTCTGGGGATCTTAGCCCTTCCTTACCTCCTTTGAATGCATTGTTTAACAGCAACTGCTTTTAATTGTTGACAATGCAAACCCAACCTGCCCACAAAACGTACACACACAGACTCTCAAACCATGACATTTGACAATGTTCACATGCAAATGCTTAGACAGCATATCTCACTCTTTTTTGTTGTTGCTTTTTTTTATTTTGCGTACCGCTAATCAGTAATCAGCAGTTTCTTATTGCTGCCATCCTCGACCCAGAGCAATGGATTATAGGTTTGCTCACGTCTCCTTCATCTGCAGTATAGTGTTCAGCCAGAAAGATGAATAAGCAAATTGTTGGGATGCTGGTGAAGTAAAGGATGATAGGGATAAAACGAGACTGAGAGATGAGTTGGAAGATGTCATGATGAAGCAGGCACTAACACAAAAAATAAATGACATGCAAGCGTGTATGTGTGAGTATGTCCCGAGGGAGGCCATCACTACAGTGGGTTTTGGAGCTCAGTGCGTTTATGTGGAAAGTGCAGCTGTCTCCTGTAATCAGTAAAGCTGGACTGCCTTTTTTCTTGGTATCTGTTCTCTTCCTTTTTTGTGTGTGTTTACACTTATAAACACAGGACTTTTTGTAAATTTAATTTACTTAAAGGAGAACTCTGGGCAATTTTTACGTCTTTGTATTGTATTTTGTGTCTGTTAAGAGACACAAAGGCACTCTTTATGTTATGCCCACAAAACTGCCATTTTAGCTCACTGGGAGCTCTGGGCATTAGCTGCAGCAACTCCAGTTTGCTAGGACCGATTTGGCTCGTTTCTTTGCTATCGACAGTACTAACATAGTTATAGCGATTAAGATTAACGTAAAAATTGGTCGAAGTTCTCCTTTAACTCACCACCCTCCTTTTTTCACTTTATCTCATCCTGCTCTACAGTGTCTTTCTCTCTTGGTTACCACTCCCTCCTGCTCAGGCCATTCTCTCTCTCTTTTCTCTAAGGCTATATCTGTTTAGCCGTAAGGGCCCCCCTGTCGTTTACAGAAACTCATCTTAAGCTCTCTTTCCAACTGAAAACACACACACAGGCACACTAGCTCAACCACAACACACTCAAAGGCACCTGGTTAAACAGTCATGACAAAGAGGGCCACCGCACATCCACAGACACACTCATACACACAGAAGACTGAACATTCCTCCCAGTGGTCTAGTGTGGGTTGAGAACAGGGTTTTCATGAGTTATTTAAGTGCTCTCCATCATGCGTGTTGCGCTGCAGTTCACACTGACATGACACGGCCCATTTCCTCTGCTCAGGCTGGAAACGTGACACAAGACACGCTGGCGGTGTTCACACCGAATAGAGTAGAGAGGTGCACAATCTGTCATGATCTTAAGATTGTTGGATTTAAATCATTAAATGGGCCCCTATGCAACAGCTAGAGTAAAGCTAAAAGGAGAGGCTTATGATTTTAGACAGTTGCTGTTACACAGTTGCTGTCAACTGCAGTTTGATTTCAATTGTGTGTGTGTGTGTGTGTGTGTGTGTGTGTGTGAATATTTATTGGCTTAATGATCACAGCTCTAATGTAAATGTTTGTTTTGACCAATGGCATACAGAGAGAGAGAGGCAGTGTGCTTTCACATTGCATTGTGTGTGTTGTCAGTGTGTGAGTTAAGGAGCTCTCCATATATATGCAGACAAGAGATTCCCATTTCTCATTTCAAATGTCCCAACATCATGAGCCCCTATCAGACAGGAAACAGGCTGGAGTGGGGAGGATGTGACATCTGGGCTGACCACAATGTGCTTCAGGCCCATGAACACATTCACTGAACACTTCACATACATCAGCTGTCCCTCAGGCTCAAAACAACCACACAGTCAATACATCACTATTAATGGTGAAGGAAAAAGGAACAACCTCCCTGCTGTACTGTCTGCATAGACATCTAATGGAGGAATGGTCAAACAGGACTAATGTAAAGGGGAAAATATATGGTGAGGAAATTTGTACCATTATGCTCTTCTTTATCCCCACTGTTTAAGCACCAAGAGGTAAGAGTGGTGTGGATTTAGACTTTTTCAACATTTATTCTGGTCCCTTTTACGGTTTCAGCACAGCATTCTCTCCCTAATCGTGTCATACTAAGTGCATGCATTCAGAGATATGTACATTTATGTTTGTGTGTACATGTATGTGTGTGTTTTGGAATTTAACGTGCTGATGATGTGATTGTCATGAGGTAGGCTGTGAGTGTGTTTTGATTGCAATGGCACAGCTGGATTTGGCAGACTTGGCAGTCTTGTGTGCTCAGTTCAATACAATTACAAATACCCACTGAGGGAGCATGGAGCACCACTGAAGATAGGGTGTGTGGGTGCTGGTTGGTGCACAGAGGGGGGAAATTCACAGTATCTGGCAACCCGCCTTTCATGGGAGGAGGATCAATAGCTGAGCTGTTGCTTTAGCCGCTGTGGTTAACATTTCACATTAAGAGTCTTGCATGGAGAACACAGCAGTGAGGTTAAATCCATAAACAGCCATGTTGCAAGAGCATATTCACTGCACACAAACACACACACACACACACACACACACACACACACACACACACACACACACATTCAGTGAGGAACAGTCTGTCCATGAGAGGGTGTTTACAGCTGCCCATCCTTGTATCTCTTGTCCAGAGAACAGAGCAGCAGGTGGAGAGTGAGAGTAGCTGTGTGAGAAAGAATAGAGCTGAGGGATGACAGGAACAGTGTGCTGAGATGTGGGGAAGGAAGTTATGGGGAGGATGGTGAGAGGAGGACAACGACACTGAATGGAGAGACGACAGGGGATGTGTTTGGAGAGAGAGAGATCAGAGGGTGACAGAGGAGGCATGGAGAGGAATGCCATGCTCCCCCCCCCGACTCCCTCTCTTTTCTTCTTTTCTTTTGTCCCCCTCAGTAGGGATGACAGGAGGGTGGGCTAACTTCGAATGACAGTGACAAGCTTGCCACCGCTCCCATGAAGCACAGCAGATGGAAGTGTGTGTGTGTGTGTGTGTGTGCGATTAACATGCCACTGGAGACCAGGGTATACCGAGTCTCTTGGCAGCACCACGCTTGGCAGAGCGCCACCTTACTGCCCTCTTTTTCCAGCCCAGCAGAGTGGGCTTTGAGGTGTGTGTGTGTGTGTGTGTGTGTGTGTGTGTGTGTGTGTGTGTGTGTGTGTGTGTGTGTGTGTGTGTGTGTGTGTGTGTGTGTGTGTGTGTGTGTGTGTGTGTGTGTGTGTGCGTGCGTGCGTGCGTGCGTGTGTGTGTTTGTGTGAGGGGAAGCAGTCTCAACAAACACATTTTAATTCACAGTGTTCCCATTGTCTTTTACATTGTATCCTTTCTTCAGGGGGAAAGCTAGCTGGATGGCCTCTGTGGCTGCATCCATCTATTTGAGTAATTTGGTAATGTAATGATCACAGGATTTTTGAGAAACAGAGCTCTGTTCTGCAGTGTGGCGCCAGTCCTGGCGGGCATGGGGGAATTTGTCAGGAGACAGTGGGTTTGGCACTGTGCCACGGTTATTAGCCACTCACAGGGTGGGCACGGGGTTATGCCCCGACTCAATCACTCACTGTGTTTGCATGTGTGTGCTTAATGTGTTTGTTTCTGTGAGTGTGTGTTTGTGCGTGTCTACCATTTGAGTCAGGATTCTCCTCTGGTCACACTGACCTTATTGTGAAGTCACTTCTGGTTGATTTGTACCCTTTCCAACACATTCCTCTCTCCGAAAGGCTGAGAAACAGGCCGTTAACCCCCTCTCCCCCCTCACTCTCTCTCGTCTTCCCTCCTGATGGGTTTGATTTAGTGACTGTGGTTTTCCATCCAGAGCCTGGGAGCCAGAAAGAGTAGACTTAGGGAGAACTATGGATTCACAGCCAGCGGAGCACGTCATTACTTGGCCATAGCTCATCAGCAGATACATCAGCAGGCTGGAGGGCTAATAGATGCGAGCTGTCGCAGGAAGTAATAAACCTCTCTTCATTTCACCCCTTTAATTATTTCCTTCTCACACGTTGCGTGGATTGCACTAAATGATGACAGCAAAAAGCATCTAAGAGTTTGTTACGTTATTTGAGGCTGATTGTTTGCCTGCATTCTACAGTATATATAATAATATAATAACTGCACTTAGTGCAACGTGGCCCAAATAATTCCTCTTTTGGGCTTGGGAGAAGTTATATTTAGGCCCTGGTGAGGCCACCCGATGTGAGGTTAATGCTCAGTGTAGGGCATTGAGGTCAGGTTCCAGACATGTTTCAGCAGTAACCCTAACAAAGATGACCACTTAGTGAGAGACCTCCAGACTCTAACCCTTGACCTCACAAAGGAAACAGGTGTTCAAGCAGGATTAAGCCTGACTGCCTGCACACTCAGAGCTGGCAGCAGGCTGTGTTGTGTATGTGTTTGTCTCTTTTCATTTACAGCAGATGGACATACATAAGAAAACCTTGCTCCAACAAAAAAAAAAAAACAATTTGTGTGAAAAGTGTTTTATAGAGATGAGTTTTTTTTTTTTTTTTTTTTTATGAAAACAGGGTTTTATCAGTGATGTGAGCTTACCAACTGAGCAATATTTGATTCATTCCTTTAATTTTGTTTTTCCTTATGCTCTTGTCATGTTCACCTTTTCCCACTCCTTTTTATTTTTATCTCCTTTTCTCTCCCTCCCTCTGTAACCCCATGACTTCAGTCATCCCTTCCTCCCACCCAGCCTCCCTGTCTCCACCTCTACCCTCTCTCCCTCCTTGCTTTCTGCTCGTCGATCCCTCTCTTCTTCCCTCCCTCTCAAACTGTCCTCCACTGTCAGCCGACTTGGCTGAGGCTAAGTGCTTTTTGCTGTCTCACTGCAGGTGGGACTGTAATAAAGCTTGTCAGTGGGAGGCATGGGTCGCACTGTCACATGCTCTTTGCCTCCCCTCTGTTAACTCCCAACTCCATCTCCTTCCAACCATCCCCCCATCTCTGTCAACCCCCCGCCACTCTCCTCCAAGACCCTCTGCTTTTATATTTCCTCTCTCATTTGTCTGCCTTTTCTTTCCCATTTCGTCTTGCTCTTACCCGAAACGGTGCTACTTGACTTGTCTCTCATGTCTCTCTCTCTCTCTCTCTCTCTCTCTCTCTCTCTCTCTCTCTCTCTCTCTCTCTCTCTCTCTCTCTCTCTCTCTCTCTCTGGTTTCCTTGCCAACGGCACTTTCAGGAACATGATGAAGAAGAGCAGCAACAGGAGACATCCCTCTCAACATAACAACTGCACGCGCACACGCACGCACACACACACTCACACACACACACACACACACACACAATCCATGTAAATGACTCCAGGTGAGGTTGTATTGTTTGCCCAGCTGCTCCTGCTAACCAGTCTCTCCTGTTCCATAGTAAACCAGCAGGCTGCATGGAAATCAGCTTCCTCTACACAAAACAGTTCTCTGTTTGTCCTCGTTTTTTTTATATTTGCGCACATTATGTTTGCTTGTATGTTTGTGTAGATGTGAGTGCTTGTTTCTGCACATGACACTCAAAGGGCATGCATGTTTTTCAGAATCATCTAAACCCATTTCTTATTCCAGTGTGTGTGTGTGTGTGTGTGTGTGTGTGTGTGTGTTTGTGTGCACTACAGTAATAGAAATGGCTTGTACACCATATCTTACTTGTTCTAGCCACATGATGGCAATACTGAGCCCCTTGTTTAAAAGGAATCCCTCTCTCACACACGTGCACACCCAGCCCTCTTTAGTCTGAGTTAGCCCAGGCTTGTGTAGGGTGACGGGGTGCAGTGAATAATTTAGTCCTGGCCATGTTAATGGCTGACAGCGAACATGGCCTCTCTACTCTGCTCTTGGCCCATTACTAGTCCATTCTGTTTCACTCTCACTCTTTCTTTGTCGCTCTATTGTCCTCTCTATTTTCCATTTATAGTGTCCTAGTGATGATGACGATTTAGATGTCATTTTTTTTCTAATCACGGTTGTTTTATCGTATTACGGAAAAAAAACTAAACACTTGTCTAATTAAAATGGATTAGGGGAGTTTTATGAATGTATCATTATTTAACCACGTTTTCTGGTGGTTGAACATCTATGTTAATAACATTGAGTAATTATCACCTTCACCTCTTTTCTGTCCTTATTAACATTTTTCAAACCTTGGTGCACAAATATTACATTTTTAAAGTGGCAGTATATTGACTTATCCTGTCCAATAGCTTCTTTCTAAGCTATTTAAAAATCCCCTGTGTGATCAGCCACTAAATAAATAAAAAAAATTCCAATTACCTGACAGAAATATTTCTTTAAATTATGTCTTATAATTTCCCTGACCTCATTATTACTTCTTTCACCCTAAGCAAAATAATTATACAGATTTCTTTTTTGTTTTGCAAGATGAAATATGAGGATTGTTGTCTTGTGTGCAAGGGCAGCGCACACTTTTTTTGGTTGGCAAAACTAGATGCAGGAAATGTTAAATAACATTCACTTTTATATTTACAATCTCTGGATGTATTTGTCATTTAACTATTCTCGTATATTTTACTTCCTCTATGGTCCCCCACACCTTATCTTCACACTCCCAACCCTTCTGTCCTCAATCTCTACACAAACTGTTGAGCAGATCACAGGAAACACGTGTGTGGGTATGAGTATATATAGTGTGTGTATATGTATCTGTCTGGCCCCAGTCAAGCATTATTAATGTTATGACTGCCCCACTGGGCTTCAGCTCTCTGTTTGTGTGACGTGGGTGAAGAATAATATGACCCTTACACTAATGCAATCACATACACTAAACAAATTATAGCTCCCTCCCTCTCCGTCTCTCTCCCGTCATTTCTCTCGCTCTCAATTCAGCCATGACGATGTGGCGTACGTGGTGTGCAGCTTGTCCAGCCTATGTGTGTTTTCATAGGCCCTGCCTCGCTCCATTTTTCTCTCTGATACGATCAGTATGACTGTGTTTGGGGCAGTAGGATCCATGGAGCCTGGCGTGGCAGGCTGCAGCAGCACTGAGGTCTGGCCAGGCTCAGGCAGGCTCAGGGGGGATTGGGAGTGACATGTCCGGGGTGAGACACCCCATAGTTGGGACTCCCCACCAGCCTGTCTGGCTCCAGCCTGGCTGATAGAGTCCAGCTGAGCGTGGAGAGGAGGTGCTCCCTATACTGTATCTCCTGGCCCCCTCTCTCCTCTCTTCTCTTGAGCATCTGTCTGTCACATCAAAGTGTTCAACTCCTCATGTGTGCATTGCATGTATTTTTTTTTTTTACCTCTGCTGTTCTCAACAATTCTTATTTGCTAAATTTCATCCATTTGTTTTTATCATTCTCTCTGCCACACCTCCTTTTCTCTCCTGTTGCTTTTTTTCTTTCTCTCCACTGAATGTCACACATATACTTTTCCTCCTCCATCTCTCTATCTCACACAAACACATCCAGAACCCTTGAAAAGGGGTCATGATTGAGGCGTGCTGTTAATTAGCCGGCAGTAGTTGTCGTAGCAGAGCGATGGTAGGGTGTAATTAATTAGGTGGCATGTGCACAGTGGGAGAAAAAGAGGGAGAGATAGAGTGAGAGAGAAATACCCGCTATCAGTCCTCCTTTTATCCTCTGAGCTCAGATGAGTTCTCTAATGAGAAAAAATGAGATGCTCCCAACCAGGGAAGCAAGCATTTTGTCCTTTACATGTTCTCTCTGCCTCTCCTCTGCTTGTCGTTCTATCACTGCCTTGTTCTCTTTTCATCTGCCTATCACATCCGTGCTATTGCTAGTGGGGTGCCAGTGAGTTGGAGTCACCAGCCATAGATCTCCCACAGTAGAATGAACACAGCCTCTGGGACACGTCCAGACACACTCATACAGTGCTGACAGCTATACCACACAGCAGAGATGGCATATAGCAGTTTATGGGGATTTACAGATACCCTGTTGTAATGGCTGCTGCTCTTTTGTATTTGTGTTAGCAGTGGTGGTTTTATTTGTCAGGAAAAAAGGGAGAAAGAGAGAGGAAGCGAGAGAAAGATGATAGATGGAGAGATCTTGAGATCTCGAAAAGGCATAGAAAATGTGGGAGGGAGCAAAAGGTGCACAAACACTCAAAGCTCTATTGATCCTCTCCTCAGTTCAACACTGACTCCTTGACCTCATTCAGAAGCACATCTGTGTGTGTGTGTGTGTGTGTGTGTGTGTGTGTGTGTGTGTGTGTGTGTGTGTGTGTGTGTGTCATCAGGTGTGTGTATTTCCAGCTGCATGTGTGTGTGTGTACTCTATATGTCAAAGGCCTAACTATAGTGTGATGTATATGTTTACAAAAACCGCAGAGCATCTCAACCTGTGTCAACCTTTACCCTTTAACAGCATCATGAATATTTAGACGCACACAAAGCCCCAGCCTTGCACTCTTCCTGCATACATTTAATTTCTCTTGGAGACATCCAAATGCATGCAGCACAGCCCCCCGCCCCCAACACACACAGTGTAGTGTAAACTGAGTTTAATGGCTGCCTGGCCTGTCCTGTCCTGTGTGACTGAAACTGTCGTAGGTGACAGGTTTATGGACAGTTTGGCAATGTCACCGGAGACAGCCAGCTATTTACAGCCCAGCGTTAGACATGTCGGACACTGGCAGTTAGCATAAATCCCCAGGTAGGATCAGGCAGTGGATAATACACATTGTCGACCGTGTCCAACGTAAATCGTCAAATACACATATACTGTATACAGCAGGTGATCACTCGTTCAATCACTCAGTCCTTTTTAACCTTCTTAATACTACCAACATACCTCACACACAAACGTCACACACACGCCGTAGATCTTTATCTCAGTTACGGTGCCCTGACATCACGTTAACAACTGGCACTAGCTTCCCCTCCCTCCGTCTCTCTCTCCCCGCCTTCCCCTCCGTCTCTCGTCCCCTTCAACTATCATTTAGCTTTACGAGGTGTCTTAAAAGAAGCCTGACGTGTGTGCCCCTCCCTCCCCTTTAAGTCGGAGATATTGATATCCTCCATAAGTCAGACGTGCCTCTCTCTGTTACAGAGGAGAAATTGATGAGAGAAGGGTGTGACAGGAGGGGAGTGGAGCTGGCAGGGAGTCACAGGAGTTTGCCTGTGTGTGTATCGGAGTCTGTATTTGTGTGAGGACTCTTCAAGTGTGCACTGCATCCAAACAGACTTATTAAGTGAAAGTGAGGAGTTGGTTTGGTGAGGAGGCAGGTTAAGCAAAGGAGAGGACTGCTAATCGACTGAGCGAGAAAGAGATCTGTACAGATAGGGAGGAGGGAGGCAGATCTGTTTCTTTCTTTATGAGCTTTCCCTCTGTGTATGATACTGTTGCTATAAACAAGAGGTCAGCTGAAGAGTGGCTGTTTATAAGGTCCATCTCTCACAGTGAGCATTTCAAAAAGCCTATGAAATCCTGACCAGCCTGGTGTGGTTTGTCTGTCTTCTCTGTGTGTATTTGTGTGGCTGTGTTATCCATCAGAACCATTAGCAACCATCTGTCTCCCAATCTCACAGGAGAGCGTACAGTACTTCTCTCTGCATCGTGTATCATGCTGTATGAGTGAGCTTGTAGGTTTGCGTTTGCCTACGAGTACGTCTATGTATGCTTGTGTGTATGCTCCAGCAGAAGGTACAGTGCGACCTGCATCTTCTGGGGAGATGCGACAACAACCGACTGTTAGTACTATCACAGAAACACACCTGATCATTGTTCACCATAGAGCTTATGCTTAAATCGCTCCGTGTTTTCGTGCAGACTACATTAGCATACAGTAGGTGTAGCGACGAGAGGAGATTAGAGTTATCTCACATGAAGAGATAAGTCATCTTCACCATGTGGTTGGTCCAAGGTTGAGTCATGCTAACTTGCTCAGCACACAGAATTTTGTTCTTTCAGATGTGGCTAAATGGTGTGATTAGTAAACTTGTTTGCCTGCATGTGTGTGTGTGTGTGTGTGTGTGTGTGTGTGTGTGTGTGTGTGTGTGTGTGTGTGTGTGTGTGTGTGTGTGTGTGTGTGTGTGTGTGTGTGTGTACGTGTTTGTGCGCTCTGACTGCTGGTTTATCTATTCCACTGGGAATAAAGAAAAGGTTTGTTTGATTAATTAATTCTGTTAGACATGAATGTAAATGATCAAAGGAGAACATTTGCATTTTGTGTTTAATTATTCATGAGCTGCGATTGCTCATGAATTAGGACACCTGTGAGGGCTTTCTCCTCTCAAGCTCAGACACTCACTCATGCACACATGGACACACACACTGGCATATCCTGGGACGTGACCTGGTGTGTTTAACCAGACCTGCTCGTCACCCCTGTCTGTGTGCACTGCTGTGCGCAGGTCACTGCAGGTTCATGTTGGTGTTATTAGGTTATGCTGCTGCTCTGGCTGGGGTTCAAACGCTCTGATTAGGTTACCGCGTAGCGCTAAAGCTCAGACTGTCACCCTGACTGTATGATTCATTTCCATGGAGACAAGAGAAAATCTCTGATCTAATTACCCATACTGCTGCCATCTCAGACATGAGGAGACGACTGGATGGCATGAATACAGCGAGAGGAGCAAGTGAGGAAGAGGCAAGGGGCGGCACATAGACGTTGTAAAAAGAGTGATAGTAGAGGATGGAGGAGATATACAGTAGAGGAGGAAGAGAACCAAGTGCAAAGAGAGGAGCGTAAGCTGACGCTAACGATAGAGAGCTTGATAAGAGCAGGTATTATTTGTCTTCTTTCTTCCTCCTCTTCATCATCTCTCCCTTCATCATCAGCAGCATCCAACTGCTGCACAAATGGGCCCTTGTTGCCATGGATATATGAGCAATGGTTCTCCCGTTCTGCTCGATGGGGCTCAGTGATAAATGGCGGGATGTGGAGGAAGTTAATAATTTATCCTGGGGAGGGAGCGACTGTTCTAGGGAGCGTTACCTAGCATAATGGGTTAAGTGCAGCGATTGCTGCATGCCGAGCAATAGACTCACAGGAGGTGATATATAAAAAATGAATAAAGGCTGAGTGGAGCCTGCTGGGAAGGAATTGTCAAGGGAATGTGTTAGTGTGTGTGAGGGGTTGGGGGTTGGTGTTGTGTTTTGGGAAGAAGGCTTTGTCATTTCTTGAAGTTATAGGATTGTCAGGTAAAGAACAGTAGAGACTTAATAGAGCTTCCTCCAGGCTTTCAGTAAAGATCCCCTCCCACTCTACTTTTACTAGAAATGAAAAACAGCTCAATATGCTTTGGGCTTTGAAGTGTGACAGCAGCAGTGACGGATAAAGCTGCTGCAGAACAGAGGTTCAGGCCTTAGCTGTGTACACTGCGCTGTCATTATCAAATGACTCATTGACACGTAAGTATACGTAAAGAGAAATACATACATAAACCCTTTCTGTTCCTCATTATCCGACATTACGTGTTTATTTTATAATTATTTATTTTTCCACTCTATAAGAGCTCACAATACACAGTATGATTTGTACTATATTGTGATTATGTGAGGGAGAGAAAGAGTACATGAAAAAGGGCACATGGGGTAGGCCCACACCTACAGCATTAAAACAGCCCCTGCTTCATGTCCTCTTAGCAATTTATGAGGTGCTACACTCTTAACGCTGCCTCCCTTCCCATCCCTCCATCTAATACTCCCCTCCTCCCCGTTCCTCCATCTTTTAGCCCAGCTATCTTTCAGATTTTGCAGTTTGAAACTGATTGTGTGTGCCAGGGTTTACGTAGGGGTCACCGTATTGTGTTAATCCCAGAGAATATATCAGATCAGCTTGATTTCATTATTGTCCTGATACCCCATATGCACGGGCTCAAAGCTACTTAGAATGATCCTCTCCTAGTGATAGGAGAAAAAAAGCTGTAGTCTGTTATCTGCGGTGGAGCTGGAGTCTATTGTGTTGGACACTCTACTGTGTCCCTGAAGTGGATTTGGAGCATAACAAGCTTGTGTTAAAACATAGCAGAGCCTTGCAGCTTTTCCCTATATCGCCTCCCACTGATTACTTGATTGGTTTTTCAACGCTTACGGTGGATTTGAGTGGTGTAGTTTGAGTCTATTCTCCTTAGGTGTGTATGTCTGTGTGAGTGCATGCATTGTCGCGTGTGTGTGTACCCAGTAGAAAATATGACTTGCGGTTTCTTTTCGTTTCTTCTCCATTTTGTTTCGAGTGTCTTGTGTTTTCCAGGAGCCTTTCTTTCTCTGCCTCCTTGTGTCTAATAAGTGATGCAGAAAGCTGTGGTGGATAATATCGCCTGACGCACGCACGCATGCACGCACGCGCACACACACACACACACACACACACACACACACACACACACACACACACACACACAAACAAACAGTCAAATATATACACACGCAAATTAAAGCTCTCAGAATCAGCTAAACAGTTAAAGATTTGTGTCTTTGTGCGGGCGCCTGTTTGCCTAAACATAGAGTGTATTCTCAGTGAGCTGTTACTGAATGTGAATTCTCAAACAGTAGGCCCGGCAGTGACGACAGATAGCTGAAGGTGGGATGGCGGGATGGCGAGATGGTGGGAGGGAGGTAGAGGATTGATATGAAAAAGCAAGATACTGTAGGAGGGAAAGAAAGAGACTTTGATTATTCTCTGCAGGTGGAATAAAATAACACCTCCCGGAGTTCAGTAATCACTATGTTCAAGTAAACATTAGAAAAAGGAACGAAGAAACATGTTGAATTGTAATTTTCATGGTGTTCATTCAATCATACTGCTTCAGTTTTTTGCAGCGGTCCTCCTCACACAGAAATGACATGAGTGTCACAGAGGTGCAGCCATTAGCAACTTGTTAAAGCAAGAAGCTGCTGCTCTTTTTTCCTCTTTGCTCTCCTGTTGTCCATTTACTATTGTCTTTATCTTTTTTTATCGTCCCTACATAGTAGGATCAGACAGATGCTACAACGAGCTGTGACAGGGTCAGGCACATACCGTACGAAAAATCACCCACATTTAAGCAGACACACACACTCCTGCTGACACCCCCACACACAGCCCAGGGTTGATGTCAGAGCCCTGCAGGCACCCAACTTTTGTGTGGCACCATGACTGACAGCTTCATCAAACCCCCACCCTGTTGTACACACGTGGACATATAAGTGCGAACTGATACCCACACAAACACACACACATAAACGTGTACAGACTCATCGCCCCCCAGGTTGCCTTTGTTCCCAGCATCTGTTTCCCTCAGTGATTAATTGCAATTAGCGAGAGGTTTGAAGGCCTGTGGAAGAACACAGCAAGAGGAAAAACATCAAAATTAATGAGGGGGGGCATTCATCAGAGAGGACCGAGAGAGAGGAAGAGAGGAAAGACAGAGGAAGAGGAGAAAGAGGGGGAGGGTTAGGATAGAGGGATGACACGGTATGAAGGGAGGGGCTGGGAGAGGCGGAGGTGGAGAAGGGAGGGATGCTCAGATGTTAATGACGAAGGAGATGGGAAGAGCGGAGGAGCGTGACATAAAGCAAAAGGGCGAGAGCAGCAGAGAGAGGGAGAGAAAGAGAGAGAGACAGTTGTCAGAGCTCGGGCCACAGAGCAACACCACAGGGGACTGATTAAATATGGAAATTATAATTGCTAATTGACCTTTATTAATCAGAGCAGTAGGGGGGGTGTATTGCATTTTTTTGTCTCTTTGCGCGTGTGTGTGTGTGTGTGTGTGTGTGTGTGTATGTGTGAGATTGCGTATGTACAGGCACGCTGAAATGTGTGTATGTGTGTGTACAGTATACTTGACTGTGTTTGTGTATGTGTGGTTGTTTGATCCCCTCATGCAGCTCATTCTTGTCTCAAAGAGCTCTCTCATGTTTAAACAAAGCATAATGGGAGATGCAGCTACAATAACAGGCACACATAGATAGACACACACACACACACACACACACACACACACACACACACACACACACACACACACACACACACACACACACACACACTGGGTGGTAATGAGAGTGTGAGTATATTATGGAGAGCTAAATAGGGTCACAGTGGAACCTCACTCTTTGGGCTGCCAGATGTGCAATCATGAATGCATGCATGCACTCTCATACACATGCATACAAGCATGTCCTCTCGTTTCTCTCCCTCACTCTCCTTCTTTCTCCTTTTCTCTCCTCCCAATACTTTGATGTCTTCATGCTTATTATTACATTTTTGAAAAAACCCTGACACCCTGTTTCATTCTGCATCAGAAGCATGTAGACAGATTTTCTGTGCCTCAAACTCGCATCCATAATGACACACACACACACACACACACGCACACACACACACACACACACACACACACACACACACACACACACACACACACACACACACACACACACACACACACACGCACATACATATGGATGTCAGTCATGTTGTCAGATCACACAGATTTGATTAGAGACTCCCTAAATTCATTAGCGCAATGTGATTTAGCCAGCCGTCATTAGAGCCACATGTAAACTGGTCTGTAGTGGTTTGATTTGGTTTTAGCTCATCGACTGCATCAGATTCCTTCTCTGAGCTCTGCAGGTTTTAATCACTTTTAACCAATCGTTACCCAAGAGATCCATTAATCGCATGTTTTTTTGTTAACAACTACTTTACTATACAAAACATATTATTCCCTTTTTCGATTAAAAACACAGTCTTCCACTGCTGGCCACTGACAGTTGAAGTTAAGGTAAGTACCTTCCTAAAGGGGGCCTTGACAGTACAAAAAAGAGTTGTGTGTGTGCTTTTCTTTCACGTTCAAAATATTTTCACTGCTTTTCTGAGGATTCAAGTGGCAACTGCTGTTACTCTCTTTGAATCTGTATTGAGAGTTAGCTGTCTGCGGCTCTGAGGGCATCTGCTGAGGCCGAGTGTCATTTCTGATCCCCAAGAGACAGAGACAGGGCACTCCTCCCCTCTAATCCTGTTAGCTCAGCTCAGGATCAGACTGCCATGACTGGTCTTCTACCACAACTACACACACATCCCTCTCCCCCCACTCAGGGGCCAGAGGGGCCCCTGGGCCTCAAAGGGACAATTGTTGCAGGGTCCAGAGGTGGCGGTGAGGGTGAGAGGTCAGCTATCAGCGGAGAAAAGATAGGACACACACATGCCTGAACACACACACACACACACACACACACACACACACATACACACACACACACACACACACACATTTAAAATATAATACTTACCTTCCCATCACTCACTTTCTATCTCACACACGCACGCACGCACACACACACACACACACACACACACACACACACACACACACACACACACACACACACATATTCAGTCAGTCACACTCATTGTTATCTGAACATATACTCTGTTCTTTCCCCCTTTCTCACTGCAGCAAAGAAGCTGGGTTGTCCTCACATCACTACACACACACACACACACACACACACACACACACACACACACACACACACACACACACATAGTGTGTTTCACTATCTTTGTGGGGACCTGTCATTGACATGATGCATTCCCTAGCCCCTTACCCTAACCTTAACCATCACAACTAAATGCCTAACCTTAACCCTTACCCTAACCCTAACCATAATCTAATTCTAACCCTAATCCTAAAACCAAGTCTTAACCCTCAAACAGCCCTTTAAAGTTGTGGAGTCCAGCATTTTGGCCCCACAAAGCTGTCCGGACCCGAAAAGTATACTGTATTCCCGGTTTTTGAACCCCACGAATATAGTTAAACAAGAACACACACACACACGCACACACACACACACACACACACACACACACACACACGCACGTACACTGTATCGTATACTATGCACTCAATACACAGTGGACTGGCTCAGCTCTTTTTTCTACATTATTCCTCTTTTGCGTTGTTAGTGAGGAGCCCACCTCTCCTTAGCGAAAGGATTGGTTGTCTTAGGAGGGCAGCAGAGCCTATCAGCTTTGACTTTGACAGTTGCCAATTTCCTAACCAGTAACCAATTGCTGGGACACTCAGCAGTGGAGCATACTAGATTGGTGTTATGCTTCATATGTCCAGCAGATGTCGCTTGGCACAGTGGAGCTAAGGGTTTCCTCCTCTTGTCATGACTGCTGACTTTACTGCTCATCTATGCAGGAATAATGGCTGAAATCAACCAGTGTACAATGTTAATGGCATTTGAATTAGAACACTTCTAAATGAATTAGGTAAGTAAAGTATGCAACCATCTAAATGCCACTGTTGATAAAGCTATGTTCCTGTAAGCAGTGGGGGGATTCGACAGACTGATTTGTTTGGTGTTATCAATCTGGGTTAGGCTCTGCTGGCTCTAGGCTTGTTTCATCTGCGTGTGTGTTTGTGCACATATGTGTGTATGTGTCTACGGCTTGTTTTTATGAGTGTTTGTGTGTTTTTACCGTTGGGTATGGAGACAGTTTGATTGAGCTCTGCGCCATAAAGCTGTCTGTTTGCCAGACGGTTTGTCTCCTAGCCAAGACTCTGCAGTAGAGAAGAATACAATGATTATCTGTCACACGGCAGCAGCGTTCTCCATCAGTCTGGCTAGCAACAGGCCAGACTGCCCTGTACAAGTCTCAGACCACACACTGAATCAGCCTCAGGATCTTTTCAACTTTGAAGCGCTAAATATGCTGTATTGTTTCTTTCGTCTGTGTGGTAAAATGTTCTTTTACATGTTTACTTTAGGCTTGATACAACTATTTGACTTTCTCTGTTTGACTTTGAAGGGCCCATAGGAGCACTACAGCTTCTCACCTTACCACAGAGTTCTGTGAGCAACTCTCTCTGTTGTTGTGGTTTCTGTGTGTGTGTGTGTGTGTGTGTGTGTATGTGTGTGTGTGTGTGTGTGTGTGTGTGTGTGTGTGTGTGTGTGTGTGTGTGTGTGTGTGTTCAGACAGGAGTTTGAGAGGAATGTCAACAACCTTTAACCTCAGGGCTCATTAATGTAAGGGGTGTGGGGTGATGGCAGTGGGATAACTGGTGCATGTGTATGTGTGTGCGTGCATCTAGAGCAGTGTCAAAGCAGACATGATTTATCACGTATTAGTAGGCAGAGGGGAGGAGGACAGAGCTCTCAAAAGCCTGGGGTTACAAGGTCAGGTCAAAGGTCATGAAAGGTCAGAGTGCTGAGTGAATATCAAAGAGCACCCTGGGAGCTAGATATGGCCGACCAGGGCCAGATAGGCTTCCAGGGACTGACTGACCAGACAATAGAATGTAAACACACACACACACACACACACACACACACACACACACACACACACACACACACACACACCTTACTTGCAGGCTGGTGTAGGTGGAGTGTATAGAGGCTAAGGTCAGTGTGGTTGTTCAGAGGTCAGAGGTCAGGGGAAATAGCCATTAGATCAGACCATTGATTTACTCAGCCCCTCCACCTCTCTGACGTGCACAAACACACACGCACACACACTAACACTCCAACATGGGTTACCTCTTGACAGATTGACAGCAAATATGTTCTAAAATATGCATCTAAACCAAGCGTGCTGGTTCACCCAAACAGACATGTACAAGCAGACAAAGCCCGACAAAGGCAGCTAATTTCACACTGACTCTGCTGGGGCCCTGTTTGGGCACGGCCGTGACGCACAGACAGGGAGACAGATGGTGCAGGGCTGGCAGGAGGAGTTTCTGCTGTCCTCTGTGCGTGTAAGTGTGTGCGAGTGTGTATATGTATGCGTTTGACTGATTGTTTGTGTGCATTCATGCTCGTGTGAGTGCATTCTCCTGTGTCTTCGTGCATTTTCAAACATCACTTTGTACTCCACACACCAGCACAGTTCAGGCTTTAGGCTACGCTCGCAGTGCCTCTCCGAACTGCTTCCTGTTGCCAAGCTAGGTGTCAGGAAATGTTACCCCCAGCACAACCTCTATGTCTTTATAGACCGTTTTCAATTCAGTCACAGTGTTTCTTAAGAATCGTTTCCTTTCTAAGAGACTCCAGAGTGGAGACTGTGCATATTAAGCACGAGGAGAACCTGTTTGAAGTTGAATGTAGCTGGCAGTGAATGAAATGAGCTCTTGTTTCTTTGTGTTTTGCTAGAGGTATTGTTTTCTGTTGCACTGTGCACATGTACATATCTGTTTATCTGTGTTTGTGTGTGTCGGGGTGTGCACGCATGGATGCTGTAATTGAAAGGACTGGTTTCCATGATAGTTTGTGCACAGCTTGTTAGTGTGCTTGGCTTGGCTGAACTGGGGCCAGGGGGTAAGGAAGAAAGAAAAGGAAGAAGAGTAAGGGAAGGAGCAAAGGAATGGGGGTGAAAGAAGGAGAGATGGCTCTGTAAGGCAGTGAGGGAGATAGGAAAAAACATATGGCAATAAACCAAGAAGATAATGAGAAGTGGCAGGGAAATAGATACAAATGGATGGGTAGGGGTAAACATTAAAGTGGAGAGGGAGTGATGAATACAGGTGGTGCTTACAAGCTGTTTTAGCATGCGGGAGGCAAGACTAATGGGCTAACATAAAGGCTGACAATAGGGAGACTGACTGACTGACTAACTGACTACTAGTAAGGCTGACAGACGGATAGATGGACAGGCTGACAGCCAACTAGCCAGCCCGGCAGACAGGGAGCCAGTGTCATCCCACACTGGGAGAACAGGAGGAGAGAAAAGAGTTCATATTCTCCAGGACAGGTGGCAGAGACATGCCACTGCTGCCACCTGGCACTGACTATCCTGTGTCCTTTTCTCCCTTGTTCTTTCTTTGAGCCATAATATTGCTATCAGCTCTTGACCTGGTCTTCTTCCAGTGCCCCTGCTGTGGTAGTATGGCAGAGCCCTGTTTTTCCCAGTTTGACTTACTTCCGAGAATCCCCTCTTCTAAAGACTTCACCCTCTGTTGTGGGGCAAATAGGCCAGGCAGGCAAAAGGCAGCATGGTAGCGATTAGTGATTACCATCCTCCAGCCTTCCTTTAGCTCAGAGAGGCATGCAGGTAAACCCTCTGTCCCCATCAGTCAAGGCGGGGGTGGGGGGGTGTGCTGGACCCTGACTCCCCCAAGTAGCAGAGGCCACCTGCTCCCATTCACCGCTCCACAGCCCTGTCTGCCCCGCCAGCGCCTCGCAGGCTAATTAAACTCAGTGTGGCATATACACTCTTACTCCCACTCACACTGAGCAACACACATACGGCAGGTCACATCAACTGTGTGAGTAACAGTAATAACACAAATAGACACATGCACAAAGTATACTCACACTCTCTGAACGGGAAGACATTTGTTTTTTTATACGGGAACAGAAACGGTTGTATTACACGCTTACACACAAACACACACATTCACACACACACACACACACACACACACACACACACACGCACACAGACTACATGCTGCCAACAGACTGTCCCACTTTAGAGTAGGAGTGTTCTATTTGGCGTCCACCCACAGCTCTCCTCCTTTCTCTGATCTCAATGCAGCATTTTTCATGGTCCCTCGACATACCGGGGAGGACAAAGCTGTCACTGATGTTATGAAGACAAAGCCTTTGGTTACTTCATATAGATACCTGTTTTAGACCGGACAAAGCTTTTCTCCTGATCTCTAATTCGTCTGCTATTGTTTCCATATCATGGCAGAACTGGGCAGGAAACAAATCCCATGATAGCAGTGCAACACACACTCATTCCCCTGGTAGATTCTTATGAAGGTATACTTTGAGATCATTTTTAATCATATTTGAACTATTTTGTATTTTTGTTTTACTACTCCTTTTTTACTGACTACTTTACCTTTAATGTATGTATGTAATGTATATTGTATGTATGGCTGTAATAATTAATAACTGTGTAAAGTAGAAAGAAACCAAAACAACACTGCAACTCAATGTAACACTCAACACTTATTCACTTAATAAGAACTGACTA